>NW_027308110.1:0-147000 GCF_047496885.1 Scyliorhinus torazame
ATGGGAATAGAGGGATACGTACCCCGTAAGTGTAGAAGATTGTAGTTTAGTCGGGCAACATGGTCGGCACGGGCTTGGAGGGCCGAAGGGCCTGTTCCTGTGCTGTACATTTCTTTGTTCTTTGTTCTTTGTATCTCCAAGAGCACTCCCTCACACTCCAGCTCTCCCTTGCACTCTCTCCCTCCCTCACCCTCACTCTCTCACACTATCCCTCTCTCACACTCTCTCCCTCGCTCACACTCTCTCCCTCTCAACAATCCCTCCCACGCTCACACTCTCTTTCTCTCCCACACTGTCACAAAGAACAACAAAGAACAAAGAAATGTACAGCACAGGAACAGGCCCTTCGGCCCTCCAAGCCCGCGCCGACCATACTGCCCGACTAAACTACAATCTTCTACACTTCCTGGGTCCGTATCCTTCTATTCCCATCCTATTCATATATTTGTCAAGATGCCCCTTAAATGTCCCTATCGTCCCTGCTTCCACTACCTCCTCCGGTAGCGAGTTCCAGGCACCCACTACCCTCTGCGTAAAAAACTTGCCTCGTACATCTACTCTAAACCTTGCCCCTCTCACCTTAAACCTATGCCCCCTAGTAATTGACCCCTCTACCCTGGGGAAAAGCCTCTGACTATCCACTCTGTCTATGCCCCTCATAATTTTGTAGACCTCTATCAGGTCGCCCCTCAACCTCCTTCGTTCCAGAGAGAACAAACCGAGTTTATTCAATCGCTCCTCATAGCTTATGCCCTCCATACCAGGCAACATTCTGGTAAATCTCTTCTGCACCCTCTCTAAAGCCTCCACATCCTTCTGGTAGTGTGGCGACCAGAATTGAACACTATACTCCAAGTGTGGCCTAACTAAGGTTCTATACAGCTGCAACATGACTTGCCAATTCTTATACTCAATGCCCCGTCCAATGAAGGCAAGCATGCCGTATGCCTTCTTGACTACCTTCTCCACCTGTGTTGCCCCTTTCAATGACCTGTGGACCTGTACTCCTAGATCTCTTTGACTTTCAATACTCTTGAGGGTTCTACCATTCACTGTATATTCCCTACCTGCATTAGCCCTTCCAAAATGCATTACCTCACATTTGTCCGGATTAAACTCCATCTGCCATCTCTCCGCCCAAGTCTCCAGACAACCTAAATCCTGCTGTATCCTCAGACAGTCCTCATCGCTATCCGCAATTCCACCAACCTTTGTGTCGTCTGCAAACTTACTAATCAGACCAGTTACATTTTCCTCCAAATCATTTATATATACTACAAACAGCAAAGGTCCCAGCACTGATCCCTGTGGAACACCACTGGTCACAGCCCTCCAATTAGAAAAGCATCCCTCCATTGCTACCCTCTGCCTTCTATGGCCTAGCCAGTTCTGAATCCACCTTGCCAGCTCACCCCTGATCCCGTGTGACTTCACCTTTTGTACTAGTCTACCATGAGGGACCTTGTCAAAGGCCTTACTGAAGTCCATGTAGACAACATCCACTGCCCTACCTGCATCAATCATCTTAGTGACCTCCTCGAAAAACTCTATCAAGTTAGTGAGACACGACCTCCCCTTCACAAAACCGTGCTGCCTCTCACTAATACGTCCATTTGCTTCCAAATGGGAGTAGATCCTGTCTCGAAGAATTCTCTCCAGTAATTTCCCTACCACTGAAGTAAGGCTCACCGGCCTGTAGTTCCCGGGATTATCCTTGCTACCCTTCTTAAACAGAGGAACAACATTGGCTATTCTCCAGTCCTCCGGGACATCCCCTGAAGACAGCGAGGATCCAAAGATTTCTGTCAAGGCCTCAGCAATTTCCTCTCCAGCCTCCTTCAGTATTCTGGGGTAGATCCCATCAGGCCCTGGGGACTTATCTACCTTAATATTTTTTAAGACACCCAACACCTCGTCTTTTTGGATCACAATGTGACCCAGGCTATCTACACCCCCTTCTCCAGACTCAACATCTACCAATTCCTTCTCTTTGGTGAATACTGATGCAAAGTATTCATTTAGTACCTCGCCCATTTCCTCTGGCTCCACACATAGATTCCCTTGCCTATCTTTCAGTGGGCCAACCCTTTCCCTGGCTACCCTCTTGCTTTTTATGTAAGTGTAAAAAGCCTTGGGATTTTCCTTAACCCTATTTGCCAATGACTTTTCATGACCCCTTCTAGCCCTCCTGACTCCTTGCTTAAGTTCCTTCCTACTTTCCTTATATGCCACACATGCTTCGTCTGTTCCCAGCCTTTTAGCCCTGACAAATGCCTCCTTTTTCTTTTTGACGAGGCCTACAATATCACTCGTCATCCAAGGTTCCCGAAAATTGCCGTATTTATCTTTCTTCCTCACAGGAACATGCCTGTCCTGTATTCCCTTCAACTGACACTTGAAAGCCTCCCACATGTCAGATGTTGATTTGCCCTCAAACATCCGCCCCCAATCTATGTTCTTCAGTTCCCGCCTAATATTGTCATAATTAGCCTTCCCCCAATTTAGCACATTCATCCTCGGACCACTCTTATCCTTGTCCACCAGTACTTTAAAACTTACTGAATTGTGGTCACTGTTACCGAAATGCTCCCCTACTGAAACATCTACCACCTGGCCGGGCTCATTCCCCAATACCAGGTCCAGTACCGCCCCTTCCCTAGTTGGACTGTTTACATATTGTTTTAAGAAGCCCTCCTGGATGCTCCTTACAAACTCTGCCCCGTCTAAGCCCCTGGCACTAAGTGAGTCCCAGTCAATATTGGGGAAGTTGAAGTCTCCCATCACCACAACCCTGTTGTTTTTACTCTTTTCCAAAATCTGTCTACCTATCTGCTCCTCTATCTCCCGCTGGCTGTTGGGAGGCCTGTAGTATACCCCCAACATTGTGACTGCACCCTTCTTATTCCTGATCTCTACCCATATAGCCTCACTGCCCTCTGAGGTGTCCTCTCGCAGTATAGCTGTGATATTCTCCCGAACAAGTAGCGCAACTCCGCCTCCCCTTTTACATCCCCCTCTATCCCGCCTGAAACATCTAAATCCTGGAACGTTTAGCTGCCAATCCTGCCCTTCCCTCAACCAGGTCTCTGTAATGGCAATAACATCATAGTTCCAAGTAGTAATCCAAGCTCTAAGTTCATCTGCCTTACCCGTAATGCTCCTTGCATTAAAACATATGCACTTCAGGCCACCAGACCCGCTGTGTTCAGCAACTTTTCCCCGTCTGCTCTGCCTCAGAGCCACACTGTCCCTATTCCCTAGTTCTCCCTCAATGCTCTCACCTTCTGACCTATTGCTCCCGTACCCACCCCCCTGCCATACTAGTTTAAACCCTCCCGTGTGACACTAGCAAACCTCGCGGCCAGGATATTTATGCCTCTCCGGTTTAGATGCAACCCGTCCATCTTATACAGGTCACACCTGCCCCGGAAGAGCTCCCAGTGGTCCAGAAAACGGAAACCCTCCCTCCTACACCAGCTGTTTAGCCACGTGTTTGTCTGCTCTATCTTCCTATTTCTAGCCTCACTGGCACGTGGCACAGGGAGTAATCCCGAGATTACAACCCTCGAGGTCCTGTCCTTTAACTTTCTGCCTAGCTCCCTGAACTCCTGCTGCAGGACCTCATGCCCCTTCCTGCCTATGTCGTTAGTACCAATATGTACAACGACCTCTGCCTGTTTGCCCTCCCCCTTCAGAATTCCCTCTACCCGTTCGGAGACATCCTGGACCCTGGCACCAGGGAGGCAACATACCATCCTGGAGTCTCTTTCACGTCCACAGAAGCGCCTATCTGTGCCCCTGACTATAGAGTCCCCTATTACTATTACTCTTCTGCGCTTTGACCCTCCCTTCTGAACATCAGAGCCAGCCGTGGTGCCACTGCTCTGGCTGCTGCTGTTTTCCCCTGATAGGCTATCCCCCCCGACAGTATCCAAAGGGGTATATCTGTTCGAGAGGGGGACAACCACAGGGGATTCCTGCACTGACTGCCTGCCCTTTCTGGTGGTCACCCATTTCTCTGCCTGCACCTTGGGTGTGACCACATTTACATAACTGCGATCTATGACGCTTTCCGCCACCTGCATGCTCCTAAGTGCATCCAATTGCTGCTCCAACCGAACCATGCGGTCTGTGAGGAGCTCCAGTTGGGTGCACTTTCTGCAGATGAAGCCACCCGGGACGCTGGAAGCCTCCCGGACCTGCCACATCTCACAGTCAGAGCACAGCACCCCTCTAACTGACATTGCGTCAATTAATTAAAATTAAAATTTGTCTCTTTTTTTTTTTTTTTTATAAATACTTTTTTTTTTTAAATTGCAAAGTTACTGTCAACTATCTGTTTCCTGGCACTAAATTTCTAATAGAAATGCGATAGCTAACTATAATACTCTCCGATCTCTGGCTTAGATATCCTCTAAATTATAATTAAGTTATTATGTTTAATTAGTTCCCAAATACTCAAATATTTTTTAAATTTAGGTTAGAATCCCAACCAGCTCTCACACTCTCCCACTCTCACACTCTCCCACACTGTCTCCCTCTCTCACACTGTCTCCTTCTCTCACACTCTCTCCCTCTCTCACACTGTCTCCCTCTCTCACACTCTCTCCTCTCCCACACTGTCACCCACTCTCACACTCTCTCCCTCGCTCACACTCTCTCCCTCTCAACAATCCCTCCCTCTCTCACACTCTCTCCCTCTCCCACACTGTCTCCCACTCTCACACTCTCTCCCTCTCTAACACTCTCTCCCTCTCAACAATCCCTCCCACTCTCACACTCTCTCCCTCTCCCACACTGTCACCCACTCTCACAGTCTCTCCCTCTCTCACACTCCCTCCCTCGCTCACACTCTCTCCCTCTCTCAAACTCTCTCCCTCTCCCACACTCCCTCCCTCTCTCACACTCTCTCCCTCTCTCACACTCTCTCCCTCTCCCACACTGTCTCCCTCTCTCACTCTCTCTCTCTCTCTCTCACACACTCCCTTCCTCTCTCACAGTGTCTCACTCTCTCCCTCTCTCACACTCTCTCCCTCTCCCACACTGTCACCCACTCTCACACTCTCTCCCTTTCCCACACTGCCTCCCACTCTCACACTCTCTCCCTCTCCCACGCTGCCTCCCACTCTCACACTCTCTCCCTCTACCACACTGCCTCCCACTCTCACACTCTCTCCCTCTCCCACACTGTCACCCACTCTCACACTCTCTCCCTCTCCCACACTGTCACCCACTCTCACACTCTCTCCCTCTCTCCCACTCTCTCCCTCTCCCACGCTGCCTCCCACTCTCACACTCTCTCCCTCTCCCACACTGTCTCCCACTCTCACACTCTCTCCCTCTCCCACACTGTCACCCACTCTCACACTCTCTCCCTTTCCCACACTGCCTCCCACTCTCACACTCTCTCCCTCTCCCACGCTGCCTCCCACTCTCACACTCTCTCCCTCTACCACACTGCCTCCCACTCTCACACTGTCTCCCTCTCTCACACTGTCTCCCACTCTCACACTGTCTCCCTCTCTCACACTGTCTCCCTCTCCCACACTGCCTCCCTCTCTCACACTGTCACCCAGTCTCACACTCTCTCCCTCTCTCACTCTCTCACTCTCTCTCTCTCTCACACACACTCCCTTCCTCTCTCACAGTGTCTCACTCTCTTCCTCTCTCACACTCTCTCCCTCTCCCACACTGTCACCCACTCTCACACTGTCTCCCTCTCTCACACTCTCTCCCTCTCTCACACTCTCTCCCTCTCTCACACTCTCTCCCTCTCTCACACTCTCTCCCTCTCTCACACTCTCTCCCTCTCTCACACTCTCTCCCTCTCTCACACTGTCTCCTTCTCTCACACTGTCTCCCTCTCCCACACTGTCTCCCTCTCCCACACTGTCACCCACTCTCACACTGTCTCCCTCTCCCACACTGTCACCCACTCTCACACTGTCTTCCTCTCCCACACTGCCTCCCACTCTCACACTCTCTCCCTCTCCCACACTGCCTCCCACTCTCACACTCTCTCCCTCTCCCACACTGCCTCCCACTCTCACACTCTCTCCCTCTCCCACACTGCCTCCCACTCTCACACTCTCTCCCTCTCCCACACTGCCTCCCACTCTCTCCCTCTCCCTCTCCCACACTGTCTCCCTCTCTCACTCTCTCTCTCTCTCTCTCTCACACACTCCCTTCCTCTCTCACAGTGTCTCACTCTCTCCCTCTCTCACACTCTCTCCCTCTCCCACACTCTCTCCCTCTCCCACACTGTCACCCACTCTCACACTGTCTCCCACTCTCATACTGTCTCCCTCTCTCACACTCTCTCCCTCTCTCACACTGTCTCCCTCTCTCACACTCTCTCCCTCTCCCACACTGTCACCCCCTCTCACACTGTCTCCCTCTCCCACACTGTCACCCACTCTCACACTCTCTCCGTCTCCCACACTGTCACCCAATCTCACACTGTCTCCCTCTCTCACACTCTCTCCCTCTCCCACACTGTCACCCACTCTCACACTCTCTCCCTCTCCCACACTGTCTCCCACTCTCACACTCTCTCCCTCTCCCACACTGCCTCCCACTCTCACACTCTCTCCCTCTCCCACACTGTCACCCACTCTCACACTCTCTCCCACTCTCACACTGTCTCTCTCTCTCACTCTCTCTCCCTCTCCCACACTGTCAACCACTCTCACACTCTCTCCCTCTCCCACACTGTCACCCACTCTCACACTGTCACCCACTCTCACACTGTCTTCCTCTCCCACACTGTCACCCACTCTCACACTCTCTCCCTCCCCCACACTGTCACCCACTCTCACACTCTCTCCCTCTCCCACACTGCCTCCCACTCTCACACTCTCTCCCTCTCCCACACTGCCTCCCACTCTCACACTGTCTCCCTCTCTCACAATCTCTCTCTCTCCCAGACTGTCTCCCTCTCTCACACTCTCTCCCTCTCTCACACTGTCTCCCTCTCTGACACTGTCTCCCTCTCCCACACAGTCTCCCTCTCTCACACTCTGTCCCTCTCTCACACTCTCTCCCTCTCCCACACAGTCACCCACTCTCACACTCTCTCCCTCTCCCACACTGCCTCCCACTCTCACACTCTGTCCCTCTCTCACACTCTCGCCCTCTCCCACACAGTCACCCACTCTCACACTCTCTCCCTCTCCCACACAGTCACCCACTCTCACACTCTATCCCTCTCCCACACTGTCACCCACTCTCACACTCTCTCCCTCTCTCACAGTCTCTCCCTCTCCCACACTGTCACCCTCTGTCACACTCTCTCCCTCTCCCACACTGTCACCCACTCTCACACTCTCTCCCTCTCCCACACTGCCACCCACTCTCACACTGTCTCCCTCTCTGACACTCTCTCCCTCTCCCACACTGTCTCCCTCTCTCACACTGTCCCCCTCTCACACTCTCTCCCTCCCCCACACTACCTCCCACTCTCAGTCTCTCCCTCTCTCACACTCTCTCCCTCTCCCACACTGTCTCCCTCTCTCACACTGTCTCCCTCTCTGACACTCTCTCCCTCTCCCACACTGTCTCCCTCTCTCACACTCTGTCCCCCTCGCACAATCTCTCCCTCTCCCACACTACCTACCACTCTCAAAGTCTCTCCCTCTCTCACACTCTCTCCCTCTCCCACACTGTCTCCCTCTCTCACACTCTCTCCCTCGCTCACACTCTCTCCCTCTCAACAATCCCTCACACTCTCTCCCTCTCCCACACTACCTACCACTCTCACAGTCTCTCCCTCTCTCACACTCTCTCCCTCTCCCACACTGTCTCCCTCTCTCACACTCTCTCCCTCGCTCACACTCTCTCCCTCTCAACAATCCCTCACACTCTCTCCCTCTCCCACACTGCCTCCCACTCTCACACTCTCTCCCTCTCTCACAGTCTCTCCCTCTCTCACACTGTCTCCCTCTCTGACACTTTCTCCCTCTATTACATTCTTTCCCCCTCTCACACTCCCTCCCTCTCTCACAGTATCTCACTCTCTCCCTCTCTCACACTCTCTCCCTCCCTCACACTCTCTCCCTCTCTCCCACTCTCTCCCTCTTCCACACTGTCTCCCTCTCTCACACTCTCTCCCTCTCTCACACTCTCTCCCTCTCTCACACTCTCTCCCTCTCCCACACTGTCTCCCTCTCTGACACTCTCTCCCTCTCTCAAACTGTCTCCCTCTCTGACACTCTCTCCCTCTATCACATTCTGCCCCCCTCTCACACTCCCTCCCTCTCTCGCAGTGCCTCACTCTCTCACACTCTCTCACTCTCTCACCCTCCCTCTCTCACCCTCCCTCTCTCACACTTTCTCCCTCTCTCACACTCTCTCCCCCTCTCCCCTTTCGCATTCTCTCTTTTGTACTCCCTCCCTCTCGAGCACTCTCACCCTCTCTCACACTCTCCCCCTCACTTTCTCTCCCTCTGACACATTCTCTACCTCAGTCACCCTCCCTATCTCCCACTGTCTCCCATTTTGTCTCCTGTCAGACTCTCTCCCTCTCTCACACTCTCTCCCTGTCTAACACAATCTACCTGTCTCACTCACTCTCCCTTCCTCACACTCTCTCCCTCTCTCACCCTCCATCTCTCACAATCCCTCCATCTCTCACACTCCCTCTCTCAAATTCCTGCCTCTCACATACTTTCTTCTTCATAGATACTCACTCCCACTCTCCCACTCTCTCTAGCAGATTTCCCTTGTCTCACACTTACCCCTCTCTCACATTATGTCCCTCTCTCTCACTCTCCCCCTCTCTCTCTCTCTGCATCATGCCTCCCTCCCTCTCTCACATATCCGTTAGACACTTTCACACTCTGTCCCGCTCTCTCTCCATCCCTATATCTCTCTCCCTCCATGCCTCCCTCCCTCTCACAAAACTCCCTCAATGACACTTTCTCTCACACTCTTTCTCTCTCTCACACTTTGTCCCTCTCTCACACTTTCTCTCACTCTCTATCCCTCTCTCACAATTTCTCTAACACTCTTTCCCTCTCTCACACTTTCTCTCACTCTCTATCCCTCTCTCACACTTTCTCTCACACACTTTCCCTCTCTCACACTTTCTCTCACTCTCTTTCCCTCTCTCACAGTTTTTCTCACTCTCTTTCCCTCTCTCACAATTTCTCTCACTCTCTTTCTCTCTCTCACAATTTCTCTCACAATCTCTCCCTCTCTCACACTTTCCCTCTCTCACACTTTTTCTCACTCTCATTCCCTCTCTCACAATTTCTCTCACTCTCTTTCCCTCTCTCACAATTTCTCTCACACTCTTTCTCTCTCTCACACGTTCTCTCACATTCTTTCCCTCTCTCACACTTTTTCTCACTCTCTTTCCCTCTCTCACAATGTCTCTGACTCTATTTCACTCTCTCACACTTTGTCTTAAACTCTTTCCCTCTCTCACACTTTCTCTCATACTCTTTCCCTCTCTCACCCTTTCCGTCTCTCACACTTTCTCTCACACTTTCCCTCTCTCACACTTTCTCTCACACTCTTTCCCTCTATCACATTTTCTCTCACTCTCTTTCCCTCTCTCACACTTTCTCTCACACTCTTTCCCTCTCTCACACTTTCGCTCATACTCTTTCCCTCTATCACACTTTCTCTCACACTCTTTCCCTCTCTCACACTTTCTCTCACACTCTTTCCCTCTATCACACTTTCTCTCACTCTCTTTCCCTCTCTCACACTTTCCCTCACTATCGTTCCCTCTCCCGCTCCCTCAGTCACTCAGTCGCTCTCTCCTGTACTTATGTCTAAGATTATGTGAGTATTTAATACACCATCCTTCTCACCCAAACTGCCTCCGTCAGCCACTCACCCTCTCCACTCTCTGCTTCCCTTTCTCTCAGACAATCCACCTCTTTCTCCCGTTTTATCCTTTATTTCTCCACCCTCTTTCTCTCCCAATATCTCTCCTCACACCCTCTTTCTCTCTCACCCTGTCTTCTATCAGCACATCTCACACACCAGTTCTCTCTTCCTCCACATCTCACCCCGCCTCTCTCCCAGTTGAAGGGTGTATCAGATGGAGGCCGGTGTCAGTTAGAGACGGGGTACTAGTTTTCACTGCTGACTATGTTTTAATGCTGCTCTCTGAGGTGATGAGTTTGTTGCTGCTGCAGCCTCTGAGTTTTCTGAGGTTCCAATGATGCTAAATATTTTCTTAGTTTGAGGGGCTGAATCAGATTTAGATTTGGGATCACATACTTTGCGCTTTAAATAGTTCCAGATTTTGGAGACATTGAAATGTTCTACTTATGCTCAAACAGAAACTACTGAAATAAAATAAAGGAATGGTCACAGTTACAGAGACAGCTACATCCCAGAGTGCAGTGGAACCACACAGAGAAACACACTGACAATTGGAACTGAATCACTGAATGGTCACAGTTACAGAGGCAGCTACACCCCAGAGTGCAGTGGAACCACCCAGAGAAACACACTGACAATTGGAACTCAATCATTGAATGGTCACAGTCATAGAGACAGCTACGCCCCAGAGTGCAGTGGACCCACCCAGAGAAACACACTGACAATTGGAACTGAATCACTGAGTGGTCCCAGTTACAGAGGCAGCTACATCCCAGAGTGCAGTAGAACCACCCAGAGAAACACACTGACAATTGGAACGGAATCACTGAATGGTCACAGTTACAGAGGCAGCTACAGCCGAGAGTGCAGTGGACCCACCCAGAGAAACACACTGACAATTGGAACTGAATCACTGAATGGTCACAGTTACAGAGGCAGCTACACCCTAGAGTGCAGTGTAACCACCCAGAGAAACACACTGACAATTGGAACGGAATCACTGAATGGTCACCGTCACAGAGACAACTACACTCCAGAGTGCAGTGGAACCACACAGAGAAACACACTGACAATTGGAACTGAATCACTGAATGGTCACAGTTACAGAGACAGCTACACCCCAGGGTGCAGTGGAACCACCCAGAGAAACACACTGACAATTGGAACTGAATCATTGAATGGTCACAGTTATAGAGACAGCTACACCCCAGGGTGCAGTGGAACCACCCTGAGAAAAACACTGACAATTGGAACTGAATCACTGAATGGTCACCGTCACAGAGACAACTACACCCCAGAGTGCAGTGGAACCACCCAGAGAAACAGACTGAAAATTGGAACTGAATCACTGAATGGTCACAGTTACAGAGGCAGCTACATCCCAGAGAGCAGTGGAACCACCCAGAGAAACACACTGACAATTGGAACTGAATCTCTGAATGGTCACAGTTAGAGAGACAGCTACAACCCAGAGTGCATTGGAACCACCCAGAGAAACACACTGACAATTGGAACTGAATCACTGAATGGTCACAGTTACAGAGGCAGCTACACCCCAAAGTGCAGTGGACCCACCCAGAGAAACACACTGACAATTGGAACTGAATCACTGAATGGTCACAGTGGAGTGAGGGATATCACTGAAACAATCTGAGATGTAGAGATGGGACTGATGTTGTCTGAGTGGACAGCATCCTTTCTGTTAATGTTAGTTGAACAATGTGATCAACACCGTCCGGTGTTTGCAAAGAGGTCACTCACTCAGAAAAATAATATTTTCTTTCACTGAACACAATATCGTAATCTGTTTGTTCACATCTTGAAAAATAAGTTAAAACGATGTCACAACCTCAATTTCCCTTGTGTGGTTCCACAGGGTATTAATTAAAAGCTTGGAGAATATATAACCTCAGAGTTTTAGACAGAGAGATTGCCAATCGCAGGAAGGGACACATCACTTCACACTGAAAATGCATCGTCCAATTGATATGGTTGAGAAAGTATTCTACCCAATCCTGGCTATTGTTGGTGTTCCTGGTAAGTGACTGTCACCATTGAAGTTGTGTTAATCTGTGTGTGAGCGGCTCTCTGATTTTAAACTGGGACTGAAAATATCTGATCCTGATCTCGTGCTCACTGTGAAATAGACACCTGGTCAACGATATAATTGTCAAATGTATTCAAGCATGTCAATGGTTTGAATCCCTTTCATCAACTCACAATAAACCTCTGTTTGTAACTCACTGGATCTCTGACCGGGGAAGTTATTATATTGAGTGGAATTTTGTATAATGTTAGATTGGATCTCAGTGAAGGCAATCTCTCTGAACGGAGGTTTAGGAGGAGAAAGAATTAAATCACACTGAGTGTGGGTATCTGTCAGTGTGGAATTGTACTGACTGTGGGTCACTATCAGAGTGGAATATCTGACGGCGGTGAACAAGGATTACTGGAAGTGTCTGTCAGTGTAGAATTGTACTGACTGTGGGTCACTATCAGAGTGGAATATCTGACAGCGGCGAACAAGGATTACTGGAAGTATCTGTCAGTGTAGAATTGTACTGAGTGTGGGTCACTATCAGAGTGGAATATCTGACAGCGGTGAACAATGATTACTGGAAGTATCTGTCAGTGTGGAATTGTACTGAGTGTGGATCACTAACCAGAGTGGAATATCTGACAGCGGTGAACAAGGATTACTGGAAGTATCTGTCAGTGTAGAATTGTACTGACTGTGGGTCCCACACCAGTGTGGAATATCTGACAGCAGTGAAGAAGGATTACTGGAAATGTCTGTCAGTGTAGAATTGTACTGACTGTGGGTCTCTCACCAGAGTGGGATATCTGATCCAATTATCTCTCTATTACTGGGACTATCTGTCCGTGTAGAATTCTATTGTGTGTGGGTCAGTAACTGGACTGAAATTAGTTGGTTCTATTTTGAAATGATGTATTTTATTGGTGAGGGGTCGCTCCATTCTGTGGAGTTCTCTCTGTGTGTTTTTACTTTGGAATAGGTTGAAAACGGGAAGAGTTTGGCTGTGTTTTGAAGATGTTTGATATTTATTGTATGAAGTGCAATGTCTCTATCTCTGTTTTCTATTGATCTACTCTAACAGGAACAGTATCACCCACACTCTAATGTTTCATAAAACCCACAACAGTGCAGTATTCCACTAGGTTTTGTGATATTTTCTCATTCCTATTCATCCTGAAATGAACTCACATGTTTGATCAATTTTTATGGGTGTTTTTAAACTGTCTTTCTGCTTCACACGATTTGTGAATCTATTCACCTGAAGCCAGAAACCCCTCCAGTCCATTCACACACTTGTTTTCCAAGGAGCGATTGGGGGACTTATTGTTCTGATCAAAATGCAGCAGCGGACACTGATCTGTCGGGACATTAATGTCCCATCTAAATACCCACTTTCCAAATTCATAATTAATGATAAATGTGTGCCTGTAATTAGTTGTATTCTGCCTCTGTATTCACTATCACTCTCAATTTGATTCTGTCTGTAAATTGTGTAATTATCATTCTGCTTCCCGATCCCATACTGTTGATGGGAATGGTGAAGGAGAGTGATCCCAGTGCTGATCCTTGTGGAACACCACTTCCCACCTTCCACCAACCAGCCTAAATCCCTTTAACTCCTCTCGCTGTTTTCTGTGTGTGTCGCCAGCATGTGTCCATCCTGCTGCTGTGTCCCCTAACTCCACTGGCTCTGAGATTACCCATCAGTCTGTTATGTCGGATCTTACTGACGGCCTTTAGAAAATCAAATTGTTTAACATCCATCATACTACTCAGATCTATTATTTCTGGTAGTTATTGAAATAATTGGATGAAATGTGTCAGGAAGAATGTTGACTTTGGAATATGTGCCGACTATTTAGTATACTCTGTGTTACTGGATTTCTTTTAACTCAGACTTCTAATTCAATGCTTCCAACTGTTGACATTGTGACTGGAAGATGTGATTATATTCTGTTCTAAATTCAAGAATAACAGAGACCTACTTCTGCTTCTCAATTCTTTGGTAATTATTCTGATGTTGATCAGTGAATAGATAATATTGTCTCAGCTGTTTCTGTCTATTTTATGAATATTTGTTGTGAAATCCATCCGCCTCCAGTGATCTCCCTCTACCTGGACCCCACCCTCTGGCCTCCTATCAGCTCTTGATCTTTTCATTGAGATCTGTCAGTGCGACATCGACCGTCTCAATTTCCCTGTGCCTCTCACCAACTCTATCCTGACTCACTCTAAACTTGCTCCAATCCTCTCTCGAATATCCAACCCTGGCCTGGTGATCTAAGCTGCTCACAAGGGCGGTGTCATTATTGTCTTGTGTCCTGACCTCTTCCTCACAGAGGCTGACCGTCCGCTCTCAGGCACAGCCTGGTACCTCCCCCTGGACCAGCAGCACACCACCAAACATCATGATATTGTTTCCAGGGCTTTCACTGACCTCGTTGACTCTGGATATCTTCTGTCCTCAGCCTCGGACATCATAGGCCCACATCCCCACACATCCTGCATCAACCTCCCGCTTCTACCTCCTTCCCAAAATCCACAAACAGGGAAGTCCCAGTGCACCCATTATTTCGGCCTGTTCCAGCCCCACCAAGATCATTTCTTCCCATCTTGATTCCATCCCCTTTACCCTGTTCTGCCCCTTCCCAAAGACAGTGGTGCCACACTGACACAGTGGTTTGCACTGCTGCCTCACAGCAGCAGGATCCCGAAATCAATTCCTACCTTGGGTGACTGTCTGTGTGGAGACTGTACTTTTTCTCCCTGTCTGTGTGGGTTTCCTCCGGGTGTCCGGTTACCTCCCATAACCCAAAGATGTGCAGGTTAGGTGGATTGGCCATGCTAAATTACTCCGTAGTGTCCAAAAAGATGTGTAGGTTAGATTAAGGGGTTAATGAGATAGGCGGGGGAGTGAGCTTGGTTGAGGTACTCTTTCAGAGGTTTGGTACAGACTTAATGGGCCGAATGGCCTCCTTCTGCACTGTGGGGATGTTATGGTTCCTGATTCCTCTGGTGTCGTATGTCATATAAACAAGGTCCATTTCCCTGGCCCTAACCGCCTAATCTTCACAATGGACGTCCAATCCCTCGGCACCTCCGTTCCCCAACACGAGGGCTGTGTTCAGACCCTCATTCCCTGCTTCCTGTAAAGACTGCATCTCATTCTCCCACTTTCTCCGCCTCCATCGCCTCTGAACTGATGCTGGCGTCTTCGAAAATAGCCCCCCTGGCATGTCTGTCTTTTCCTTAACCGGGCCGTCCCCACCACCTTCCTTTGTTAACAGGGCTCTCAATCGTGTTCAATTCACTTCTCACACCTCTGTCCTCACACAGCCCCCTCCCTCCCGGAAACATGATAGGGTTCCTCTCCTCACTTTCCACACCATCAGCCTCCCCATTGAATGGGAAATCCTCCTCCATTTATGCCAACTCCAGCATGATGTCACCACCAAACACATCTTCACCTCTCTCCAATCACCCCCCTCAATGTCTGCATTCCTCAGGTACCGCTCCCTCCCCCTTGTCCACTTCCCCCTCACACTCCACACCCCTTTCCCTTCCCCCAGCACCTTCCCCTGCAATCACAGACGGTGCAACAACTGTCCCTTTACCTCCTCCCGTGTCCCGGTTCTCAGCAGCAAACTCTCCTTTCTGGGGAAGCAGCGTTTCACTTCTGTGCCTTCAGTTTGTTCTCCTGTATTCGCTGCTGCCAATACCGTCTCCTCGACATTGGGGAGACTAAACGCAGACTGGGAGGCTGCTTTGTGGAACACCTTCACTCAGCCCACAGCATGGCCCCAGCCTTCCTGTTGTGGCCATGTTAACTCAGCACCTTGCTCTCGGGCCCACATGTCTGTCCTTGGCCTGCTGCCAGAATGCAGTGAAGCCCAACGCGAGCTGGAGGAGCAACATCTCATCGTCCAATTAGGATGTTGCATCCCGCAGGACGTAACTTTAATTTCAACAACTTTAGTCTGGGAACTTTCTCCTCCATCTTAACGCTCTTGTTTTGGAATGTTCCTACTTTTTTGTCGAATGAAATGAGTCCGAATCTGGAGAGAGTCTATTCCGGCCAAGTGAACCCTGGGGAATGTCCAATGCCGGAGCGGGAATACTCCTGAGAAAAGCTTGGCAGGGATTCTTTCCAAACAGTGAGAGGATGGATTCCTGGGAACAGTGATGTTGGGATGTTCGAGACATGGCAATGGGGGATTCCTGGGAGCGGGTGCTGTACGAATGACTAAACCTGGGAGGGGTGATCCCTCGGGATGTTCTGGAGACTGGACAGACTCTATTCTGGACAGGCTGGGCTTCACGGTAGCACAGTGGTTGGCACAGTTGATTCACAGCTCCAGGGTCCCAGGTTTGATTCCCGGCTTGGGTCACTGTCTGTGTGGAGTCTGCACTTTACCAACCGTGTCTGCGTGGGTTTCCACCGGGTGCTCCGGTTTCCTCCCACAGTACAAAGATGTGCGGGTTAGGTGGATTGGCCATGATAAATTGTGTTTAGTTTCCAAACAATTTTGATGGGGTCACTGGGTTATGGGGATGGGGTGGGCTGAACTGGTTTTCTCTTTCCAAGGGCCGGTGCAGACTCGATGGGCCGAATGGCCTCCTTTTGCACTGTACAGGCTATATTTCTATTCCTCCCATGGTTATGAAGTGGGAAGGTCCCGCGTTTGTTTTATTTTTCCCATTGATCGTGGAGTATTCAAATAAACCAGGAGTGGGGTCCAACCCCATCAGAAATCCAATCCAGGGAACGGTCCAATCCGGGGTGTGGTCCAATAATTGAGCTGGGATGACAATCTCGGGTATGTTTGTATCCGGTTTGGGAAACCTGGCCGGCCTGAGTGAATCCTGTAAATCAGACTAAATGAGAAATGTAACCTCTCCCAAAGGTCTCTGAATTATAAGCATTTTCCTCCCACTGCCATCAAACTGACAGGGCTGCAATTCACACTTTCCCCCCCCCCCCCATTCCCCACCTTTAACACTGGAGTTACATTTCCTACTCCCCTCTCTGCAATGTTAATCTCTGTGCCCACTCCTCTCCCCACACCCCCACCCACCCACTGTCCATTATATTGATGCTGCAATTGTGTCCTGGTTCAGACAGGGAGATTCATTACCCAATAATTTCCCGCGTCTCTCCTTTCTCTCTCTGACAGTTAATATACTGGGAATTGTGATTCTGTGTCGGGGGAAGTGTGGCCTCTCTACCTGCACCACTCGCTACCTGGTGGCCATGGCAACGGCGGATCTGCTGTTTATTATCATTAACCCCATACTGAACATGATCAATGTTTATTATTTCCCCCGGAGTTTCCTGGCCCTCACCCCTGTGTGTCGTGTTAACTTTGTCCTGCTCTCTGCAGCCACGGACTGTTCTGTCTGGTTCACCCTCACTTTCTCCTTTGATCGATTTGTGGCCATTCGCTGCCAGAAACTGAAAAGTAAATATTGCACCGGGAAAACTGCGGCTGTGGTTCTGTCCACAAGCGGCCTCCTGCTCTGTGTGAAAAACATCCCCGGGTACTTTACATTGGAACCTGGGGGGATAATCGACAATGTCCAGTGGTTCTGCGTCACAAAGAGCAGCGTTCTCACTGACCCGGGATGGGGTGGGTATATCTGGTTTGATCAGGTTGTAACCCCATTGGTGCCGTTCTTCTCAATCCTGTTGACCAACGCTCTGACAGTCAGACACATTTTACTCAGCAGTCGGGTCCGGAAGGCACTGAGGGCCCAGAGCCAGGGAGACAATCGCAGCGACCCAGAGATGGAGAGCAGAAGGAAGTCAATGATTTTACTCTTCAGCATCTCCGGAACGTTCATCCTCCTCTGGACCGTGTCTGTTATTAAATTTTTCTATATGGATGTGAGAGGATTATATTACATCACCATTCCTCAATATAATTTACAACAAGTCGGATATATGCTGCAGGATTTAAATTGCTGCACAAACACATTTATTTATGTGGTGACTCAGTCCAGGTTCAGGGAGCAGATCAAGGTCGGGGTGAAATATCCGGTCACATCAATTATTAAATTAATGAGAAAATAAAACTGACTGAAAACCCCTCAGCCAATCAGGAGCTCCAGCCGCTGACTGACAGTCTCTCAGCCAATCAGGAGCTCCAGCCGCTGACTGACAGCCTCTCAGCCAATCAGGAGCTCCAGCCGCTGACTGACAGCCTCTCAGCCAATCAGGAGATCCAGCCGCTGACTGACAGCCTCTCAGCCAATCAGGAGCTCCAGCCGCTGCAGACAGCCTCTCAGCCAATCAGAAGTTCCAACCGCTGACTGACAGCCTCTCAGCCAATCAGGAGATCCAGCCGCTGACTGACAGCCTCTCAGCCAATCAGGAGCTCCAGCCGCTGCAGACAGCCTCTCAGCCAATCAGGAGCTCCAGCCGCTGACTGACAGCCTCTCAGCCAATCAGGAGCCCCAACCGCTGACTGACAGTCTCTCAGCCAATCAGGAGCCCCAACCGCTGACTGACAGCCTCTCAGCCAATCAGGAGCTCCAGCCGCTGACTGACAGCCTCTCAGCCAATCAGGAGCTCCAGCCGCTGACTGACAGCCTCTCAGCCAATCAGGAGCCCCAACCGCTGACTGACAGCCTCTCAGCCAATCAGGAGCTCCAGCCGCTGACTGACAGTCTCTCAGCCAATCAGGAGCTCCAGCCGCTGACTGACAGCCTCTCAGCCAATCAGGAGCCCCAACCGCTGACTGTCAGCCAATCAGGAGATCCAGCCGCTGACTGACAGCCTCTCAGCCAATCAGGAGCTCCAGCCGCTGACTGACAGCCTCTCAGCCAATCAGGAGCTCTAGCCGCTGACTGACAGTCTCTCAGCCAATCAGGAGCTCCAGCCGCTGACTGACAGCCTCTCAGCCAATCAGGAGCTCCAGCCGCTAACTGACAGCCTCTCAGCCAATCAGGAGCTCCAGCCGCTGACTGACAGTCTCTCAGCCAATCAGGAGCTCCAGCCGCTGACTGACAGTCTCTCAGCCAATCAGGAGCTCCAGCCGCTGACTGACAGTCTCTCAGCCAATCAGGAGCCCCAACCGCTGACTGACAGCCTCTCAGCCAATCAGGAGCTCCAGCCGCTGACTGACAGCCTCTCAGCCAATCAGGAGCTCCAGTCGCTGACTGGCAGTCTCTCAGCCAATCAGGAGCTACAACCGCTGACTGACAGCCTCTCTGCCAATCAGGAGCTCCAGCCGCTGACTGACAGTCTCTCAGCCAATCAGGAGCTCCAGCCGCTGACTGACAGTCTCTCAGCCAATCAGGAGCTCCAGCCGCTGACTGGCAGTCTCTCAGCCAATCAGGAGCTCCAGCCGCTGACTGACAGCCTCTCAGCCAATCAGGAGCTCCAGCCGCTGACTGACAGTCTCTCAGCCAATCAGGAGCCCCAACCGCTGACTGACAGTCTCTCAGCCAATCAGGAGCTCCAGCCGCTACGAACAGCCACTCAGCCAATCAGGAGCTCCAGCCGCTGACTGAAACCATCTCAGCCAATCAGCAGCTCCAGCCGCTGACTGACAGTCTCTCAGCCAATCAGGAGCTCCAGCCGCTGACTGACAGTCTCTCAGCCAATCAGGAGCTCCAGCCGCCGACTGGCAGTCTCTCAGCCAATCAGGAGCTCCAACCGCTGACTGACAGTCTGTCAGCCAATCAGTATCTCCTGGCGCTGACTGACAGTCTCTCAGCCAATCAGGAGCTGGTTCTGGGGCGTGGGGAACACTGACAGTGCTGGCTGTATGGTGGGAGCACTGACAGTGCTGGCTGTGTGGTGGGAGCACTGACAGTGCTGGCTGTGTCGGGGGAGCACTGACAGTGCTGGCTGTGTGGGGGAGCACTTACAGTGCTGGCTGTGTGGTGGGAGCACTGACAGTGCTGGCTGTGTGGGGGAGCACTGACAGTGCTGGCTGTGTGGTATGAGCACTGAAAGTGCTGGCTGTGTGGTGGAACATTGACAGTGCTGGCTGTGTGGTGGGAGCACTGACAGTGCTGGCTGTGTGGGGGAGCACTGACAGTGCTGGCTGTGTGGTGGGGAGCACTGACAGTGCTGGCTGTGTGAGGGGAGCACTGACAGTGCTGGCTGTGTGGGGAGAGCACTGACAGTACTGGCTGTGTATTGGGAGCACTGACAGTGCTGGCTGTGTGGTGGGAGCACTGACAGTGCTGGCTGTGTGAGGGAGCACTGACAGTGCTGGCTGTGTGGTGGGAGCACTGACAGTGCTGGCTGTGTGGTGGGAGCACTGACAGTGCTGGCTGTCTGGGGGGAGCATTGACAGTGCTGGCTGTGTGGGGTGGGAGCACTGACAGTGCTGGCTGTGTGGTGGGAGCACTGACAGTGCTGGCTGTATGGGGGGAGCACTGACAGTGCTGGCTGTGTGGGGGGGGCACTGACAGTGCTGGTTGTGTGGTGGGAGCACTGACACTGCTGGCTGTGTGGGGTGGGAGCACTGACAGTGCTGGCTGTGTGGGGGGAGCACTGACAGTGCTGGCTGTGTGGGGTGGGAGCACTGACAGTGCTGGCTGTGTGGTGGGAGCACTGACAGTGCTGGCTGTATGGGGGGAGCACTGACAGTGCTGGCTGTGTGGGGGGGCACTGACAGTGCTGGTTGTGTGGTGGGAGCACTGACAGTGCTGGCTGTGTGGTGGGAGCACTGACAGTGCTGGCTGTGTGGGGTGAGCACTGACAGTGCTGGTTGTGTGGTGGGAGCACTGACAGTGATCGTGTGTGGTGGGAGCACGGACAGCGCGGGCTGTGTGGTGGGAGCACTGGCAGTGCTGGCTGTGTGGGGAAGCGCTGACAGTGCTGCTGTGTGGTGGGAGCATTGACAGTGCTGGCTGTGTGGTGGGAGCACTGGCAGTGCTGGCTGTGTGGGGGGGAGCACTGACAGTGCTGGGTGTGTGGTGGGAGAACTGACAGTGCTTGCTGCGTGGGGGAGCACTGACAGTGCAGGCTGTGTGGGGGAGCACTGACAGTGCTGGCTGTGTGGGGGGAGCACTGACAGTGCTGGCTGTGTGGGGGAGCACTGACAGTGCTGGCTGTGCGGGGGAGCACTGACAGTGCTGGTTGTGTGGTGGGAGCACTGACAGTGCTGGCTGTGTGGGGGGAGCACTGACAGTGCTGGCTGTCTGGGGGAGCACTGACAGTGCTGGCTGTGTGGGGGAGCACTGACAGTGCTGGCTGTGTGGGGTGAGCACTGACAGTGCTGGCTGTGTGGTGGGAGCACTGACAGTGCTGGCTGTGTCGGGAGAGCACTGACAGTGCTGGCTGTTGGGGAGCACTGACAGTGCTGGCTGTGTGCGGGGAGCACTGACAGTGCTGGCTGTGTGGGGAGCACTCACAGTGCTGGCTGTGTGGGGTGAGCACTGACAGTGCTGGCTGTGGGGTGGGAGCACTGGCAGTGCTGGCTGTGTGGTGGGAGCACTTACAGTGCTGGCTGTGTGGTGGGAGCACTGCCATTGCTGGCTGTGTGTTCGGAGCACTGACAGTGCTGGCTGTGTGGGTGGAGCACTGGCAGTGCTTGCTGTGTGATGGGAGCACTGGCAGTGCTGGCTGTGTGGTGGGAGCACTGGCAGTGCTGGCTGTGTGGGGGGAGCACTGACAGTGCTGGCTGTGTGTTGGGAGCACTGACAGTGCTGGCTGTGTGGGGTGAGCACTGACAGTGCTGGCTGTGTGGGGGGAGCACTGACAGTGCTGGCTGTGTGGGGGGATCACTGGAAGGGCTGGCTGTGTGGGGGAGCACTGACAGTGCTGGCTGTGTGGGGGGAGTACTAACAGTGCTGGCTGTGTGGTGGGAGCACTGACAGTGCTGGCTGTGTGGTGGGAGCACGGGCAGTGCTGGCTGTGAGGTGGGAGCACTGGCAGTGCTGGCTGTGTGGGGGAGCACTGACAGTGCTGGCTGTGTGGGGAGCACTGACAGTGCTGTCTGTGCGGTGGGAGCACATTTATTTATGTGGTGACTCAGTCCAGGTTCAGGGAGCAGATCAAGATTGCGGTGAAATATCCGGTTGCATCAATTATTAAATTAATGAGAAAATAAAACTGACTGAAAGCCCCTCAGCCAATCAGGAGTTCCAACCGCTGACTGACAGTCTCTCAGCCAATCAGGAGTTCCAACCGCTGACTGACAGTCTCTCAGCCAATCAGGGGCTCCAGCCGCCGACTGGCAGTCTCTCAGCCAATCAGGAGCTCCAACCGCTGACTGACAGTCTCTCAGCCTATCAGTATCTCCTGGCGCTGACTGACAGCCTCTCAGCCAATCAGGAGCTGGGTCTGGGGCGTGGGGAACACTGACAGTGCTGGCTGTGTGGTGGGAGCACTGACAGTGCTGGCTGTGTGCGGGAGCACTGACAGTGCTGGCTGTGTGGGGGAGCGCTGACAGTGCTGGCTGTGTGGTGGGAGGACTGACAGTGCTGGCTGTGTGGTGGTAGCACTGACAGTGCTGGCTGTGTGCGGAGCGCTGACAGTGCTGGCTGTGTGGTGGGAGCACTGACAGTGCTGGCTGTGTGGTGGGAGCACTGACAGTGGTGGCTGTGTGGGGGAGCACTCACAGTGCTGGCTGTGTGGGGAGCACTGACAGTGCTGGCTGTGTGGTGGGAACACTGACAGTGCTGGCTCTGTGGGGGAGCACTGGCAGTGCTGGCTGTGTGGGGAAGCGCTGACAGTGCTGCTGTGTGGTGGGAGCATTGACAGTGCTGGCTGTGTGGTGGGAGCACTGGCAGTGCTGGCTGTGTGGGGGGGAGCACTGACAGTGCTGGGTGTGTGGTGGGAGAACTGACAGTGCTTGCTGCGTGGGGGAGCACTGACAGTGCAGGCTGTGTGGGGGAGCACTGACAGTGCTGGCTGTGTGGGGGGAGCACTGACAGTGCTGGCTGTGTGGGGGAGCACTGACAGTGCTGGCTGTGCGGGGGAGCACTGGCAGTGCTGGCTGTGTGGGGGAGCACTGACAGTGCTGGCTGTGTGGGGAGCACTGACAGTGCTGTCTGTGCGGTGGGAGCACATTTATTTATGTGGTGACTCAGTCCAGGTTCAGGGAGCAGATCAAGATTGCGGTGAAATATCCGGTTGCATCAATTATTAAATTAATGAGAAAATAAAACTGACTGAAAGCCCCTCAGCCAATCAGGAGTTCCAACCGCTGACTGACAGTCTCTCAGCCAATCAGGAGTTCCAACCGCTGACTGACAGTCTCTCAGCCAATCAGGGGCTCCAGCCGCCGACTGGCAGTCTCTCAGCCAATCAGGAGCTCCAACCGCTGACTGACAGTCTCTCAGCCTATCAGTATCTCCTGGCGCTGACTGACAGCCTCTCAGCCAATCAGGAGCTGGGTCTGGGGCGTGGGGAACACTGACAGTGCTGGCTGTGTGGTGGGAGCACTGACAGTGCTGGCTGTGTGCGGGAGCACTGACAGTGCTGGCTGTGTGGGGGAGCGCTGACAGTGCTGGCTGTGTGGTGGGAGCACTGACAGTGCTGGCTGTGTGGTGGTAGCACTGACAGTGCTGGCTGTGTGCGGAGCGCTGACAGTGCTGGCTGTGTGGTGGGAGCACTGACAGTGCTGGCTGTGTGGTGGGAGCACTGACAGTGGTGGCTGTGTGGGGGAGCACTCACAGTGCTGGCTGTGTGGGGAGCACTGACAGTGCTGGCTGTGTGGTGGGAACACTGACAGTGCTGGCTCTGTGGGGGAGCACTGGCAGTGCTGGCTGTGTGGGGAAGCGCTGACAGTGCTGCTGTGTGGTGGGAGCATTGACAGTGCTGGCTGTGTGGTGGGAGCACTGGCAGTGCTGGCTGTGTGGGGGGAGCACTGACAGTGCTGGGTGTGTGGTGGGAGAACTGACAGTGCTTGCTGCGTGGGGGAGCACTGACAGTGCAGGCTGTGTGGGGGAGCACTGACAGTGCTGGCTGTGTGGGGGGAGCACTGACAGTGCTGGCTGTGTGGGGGAGCACTGACAGTGCTGGCTGTGCGGGGGAGCACTGACAGTGCTGGTTGTGTGGTGGGAGCACTGACAGTGCTGGCTGTGTGGGGGGAGCACTGACAGTGCTGGCTGTCTGGGGGAGCACTGACAGTGCTGGCTGTGTGGGGGAGCACTGACAGTGCTGGCTGTGTGGGGTGAGCACTGACAGTGCTGGCTGTGTGGTGGGAGCACTGACAGTGCTGGCTGTGTCGGGAGAGCACTGACAGTGCTGGCTGTTGGGGAGCACTGACAGTGCTGGCTGTGTGCGGGGAGCACTGACAGTGCTGGCTGTGTGGGGAGCACTCACAGTGCTGGCTGTGTGGGGTGAGCACTGACAGTGCTGGCTGTGGGGTGGGAGCACTGGCAGTGCTGGCTGTGTGGTGGGAGCACTTACAGTGCTGGCTGTGTGGTGGGAGCACTGCCATTGCTGGCTGTGTGTTCGGAGCACTGACAGTGATGCCTGTGTGGGTGGAGCACTGGCAGTGCTTGCTGTGTGATGGGAGCACTGGCAGTGCTGGCTGTGTGGTGGGAGCACTGGCAGTGCTGGCTGTGTGGGGGGAGCACTGACAGTGCTGGCTGTGTGTGGGGAGCACTGACAGTGCTGGCTGTGTGGTGGGAACACTGACAGTGCTGGCTGTGTGGTGGGAGCACGGGCAGTGCTGGCTGTGAGGTGGGAGCACTGGCAGTGCTGGCTGTGTGGGGGGAGCACTGACAGTGCTGGCTGTGTGGGGGAGCACTGACAGTGCTGGCTGTGTGGGGAGCACTGACAGTGCTGTCTGTGCGGTGGGAGCACATTTATTTATGTGGTGACTCAGTCCAGGTTCAGGGAGCAGATCAAGATTGCGGTGAAATATCCGGTTGCATCAATTATTAAATTAATGAGAAAATAAAACTGACTGAAAGCCCCTCAGCAAATCAGGAGTTCCAACCGCTGACTGACAGTCTCTCAGCCAATCAGGAGTTCCAACCGCTGACTGACAGTCTCTCAGCCAATCAGGGGCTCCAGCCGCCGACTGGCAGTCTCTCAGCCAATCAGGAGCTCCAACCGCTGACTGACAGTCTCTCAGCCTATCAGTATCTCCTGGCGCTGACTGACAGCCTCTCAGCCAATCAGGAGCTGGGTCTGGGGCGTGGGGAACACTGACAGTGCTGGCTGTGTGGTGGGAGCACTGACAGTGCTGGCTGTGTGCGGGAGCACTGACAGTGCTGGCTGTGTGGGGGAGCGCTGACAGTGCTGGCTGTGTGGTGGGAGCACTGACAGTGCTGGCTGTGTGGTGGTAGCACTGACAGTGCTGGCTGTGTGCGGAGCGCTGACAGTGCTGGCTGTGTGGTGGGAGCACTGACAGTGCTGGCTGTGTGGTGGGAGCACTGACAGTGGTGGCTGTGTGGGGGAGCACTCACAGTGCTGGCTGTGTGGGGAGCACTGACAGTGCTGGCTGTGTGGTGGGAACACTGACAGTGCTGGCTCTGTGGGGGAGCACTGACAGTACTGGCTGTGTATTGGGAGCACTGACAGTGCTGGCTGTGTGGTGGGAGCACTGACAGTGCTGGCTGTGTGAGGGAGCACTGACAGTGCTGGCTGTGTGGTGGGAGCACTGACAGTGCTGGCTGTGTGGGGCGAACTCTGACAGTGCTGGCTCTGTGGGGGAGCACTGACAGTGCTGACTGTGTGGGGGGAGCACTGGCAGTGCTGACTGTGTGGGGGAGCACTGACAGTGCTGGCTGTGTGGGGGAGCACGGGCAGTGCTGGCTGTGTGAGGGGAGCACTGACAGAGCTGGCTGTGTGGGGGAGCACTGACAGTGCTGGCTGTGTGGGGGAGCACTGACAGTGCTGGCTGTGTTGGGGAGCACTGACAGTGCTGGCTGTGTGGTGGAGCACTGACAGTGCTGGCTGTGGTGGAGCACTGACAGTGCTGGCTCTGTGGGGGAGCACTGACAGTGCTAGCTGTGTGAGGGGAGCACTGACAGTGCTGGCTGTGTAGGGAGAGCACTGGCAGTGCTGGCTGTGTGGGGGGAGCACTGACAGTGCTGGTTGTGTGGTGGGAGCACTGACAGTGCTGGCTGTGTGGTGGGAGCACTGACAGTGCTGGCTGTGTGGGGGAGCACTGACAGTGCTGGCTGCGTGAGGGGAGCACTGACAGTGCTGGCTGTGTGGGGGGAGCACTGACAGTGCTGGCCGTGTGGTGGGAGCACAGACAGTGCTGGCTGTGTGAGGGGAGCACTGACAGTGCTGGCTGTGTGGTGGGAACACTGACAGTGCTGGCTCTGTGGGGGAGCACTGGCAGTGCTGGCTGTGTGGGGAAGCGCTGACAGTGCTGCTGTGTGGTGGGAGCATTGACAGTGCTGGCTGTGTGGTGGGAGCACTGGCAGTGCTGGCTGTGTGGGGGGGAGCACTGACAGTGCTGGGTGTGTGGTGGGAGAACTGACAGTGCTTGCTGCGTGGGGGAGCACTGACAGTGCAGGCTGTGTGGGGGAGCACTGACAGTGCTGGCTGTGTGGGGGGAGCACTGACAGTGCTGGCTGTGTGGGGGAGCACTGACAGTGCTGGCTGTGCGGGGGAGCACTGGCAGTGCTGGCTGTGTGGGGGAGCACTGACAGTGCTGGCTGTGTGGGGAGCACTGACAGTGCTGTCTGTGCGGTGGGAGCACATTTATTTATGTGGTGACTCAGTCCAGGTTCAGGGAGCAGATCAAGATTGCGGTGAAATATCCGGTTGCATCAATTATTAAATTAATGAGAAAATAAAACTGACTGAAAGCCCCTCAGCCAATCAGGAGTTCCAACCGCTGACTGACAGTCTCTCAGCCAATCAGGAGTTCCAACCGCTGACTGACAGTCTCTCAGCCAATCAGGGGCTCCAGCCGCCGACTGGCAGTCTCTCAGCCAATCAGGAGCTCCAACCGCTGACTGACAGTCTCTCAGCCTATCAGTATCTCCTGGCGCTGACTGACAGCCTCTCAGCCAATCAGGAGCTGGGTCTGGGGCGTGGGGAACACTGACAGTGCTGGCTGTGTGGTGGGAGCACTGACAGTGCTGGCTGTGTGCGGGAGCACTGACAGTGCTGGCTGTGTGGGGGAGCGCTGACAGTGCTGGCTGTGTGGTGGGAGCACTGACAGTGCTGGCTGTGTGGTGGTAGCACTGACAGTGCTGGCTGTGTGCGGAGCGCTGACAGTGCTGGCTGTGTGGTGGGAGCACTGACAGTGCTGGCTGTGTGGTGGGAGCACTGACAGTGGTGGCTGTGTGGGGGAGCACTCACAGTGCTGGCTGTGTGGGGAGCACTGACAGTGCTGGCTGTGTGGTGGGAACACTGACAGTGCTGGCTCTGTGGGGGAGCACTGGCAGTGCTGGCTGTGTGGGGAAGCGCTGACAGTGCTGCTGTGTGGTGGGAGCATTGACAGTGCTGGCTGTGTGGTGGGAGCACTGGCAGTGCTGGCTGTGTGGGGGGAGCACTGACAGTGCTGGGTGTGTGGTGGGAGAACTGACAGTGCTTGCTGCGTGGGGGAGCACTGACAGTGCAGGCTGTGTGGGGGAGCACTGACAGTGCTGGCTGTGTGGGGGGAGCACTGACAGTGCTGGCTGTGTGGGGGAGCACTGACAGTGCTGGCTGTGCGGGGGAGCACTGACAGTGCTGGTTGTGTGGTGGGAGCACTGACAGTGCTGGCTGTGTGGGGGGAGCACTGACAGTGCTGGCTGTCTGGGGGAGCACTGACAGTGCTGGCTGTGTGGGGGAGCACTGACAGTGCTGGCTGTGTGGGGTGAGCACTGACAGTGCTGGCTGTGTGGTGGGAGCACTGACAGTGCTGGCTGTGTCGGGAGAGCACTGACAGTGCTGGCTGTTGGGGAGCACTGACAGTGCTGGCTGTGTGCGGGGAGCACTGACAGTGCTGGCTGTGTGGGGAACACTCACAGTGCTGGCTGTGTGGGGTGAGCACTGACAGTGCTGGCTGTGGGGTGGGAGCACTGGCAGTGCTGGCTGTGTGGTGGGAGCACTTACAGTGCTGGCTGTGTGGTGGGAGCACTGCCATTGCTGGCTGTGTGTTCGGAGCACTGACAGTGATGCCTGTGTGGGTGGAGCACTGGCAGTGCTTGCTGTGTGATGGGAGCACTGGCAGTGCTGGCTGTGTGGTGGGAGCACTGGCAGTGCTGGCTGTGTGGGGGGAGCACTGACAGTGCTGGCTGTGTGTGGGGAGCACTGACAGTGCTGGCTGTGTGGTGGGAACACTGACAGTGCTGGCTGTGTGGTGGGAGCACGGGCAGTGCTGGCTGTGAGGTGGGAGCACTGGCAGTGCTGGCTGTGTGGGGGGAGCACTGACAGTGCTGGCTGTGTGGGGGAGCACTGACAGTGCTGGCTGTGTGGGGAGCACTGACAGTGCTGTCTGTGCGGTGGGAGCACATTTATTTATGTGGTGACTCAGTCCAGGTTCAGGGAGCAGATCAAGATTGCGGTGAAATATCCGGTTGCATCAATTATTAAATTAATGAGAAAATAAAACTGACTGAAAGCCCCTCAGCAAATCAGGAGTTCCAACCGCTGACTGACAGTCTCTCAGCCAATCAGGAGTTCCAACCGCTGACTGACAGTCTCTCAGCCAATCAGGGGCTCCAGCCGCCGACTGGCAGTCTCTCAGCCAATCAGGAGCTCCAACCGCTGACTGACAGTCTCTCAGCCTATCAGTATCTCCTGGCGCTGACTGACAGCCTCTCAGCCAATCAGGAGCTGGGTCTGGGGCGTGGGGAACACTGACAGTGCTGGCTGTGTGGTGGGAGCACTGACAGTGCTGGCTGTGTGCGGGAGCACTGACAGTGCTGGCTGTGTGGGGGAGCGCTGACAGTGCTGGCTGTGTGGTGGGAGCACTGACAGTGCTGGCTGTGTGGTGGTAGCACTGACAGTGCTGGCTGTGTGCGGAGCGCTGACAGTGCTGGCTGTGTGGTGGGAGCACTGACAGTGCTGGCTGTGTGGTGGGAGCACTGACAGTGGTGGCTGTGTGGGGGAGCACTCACAGTGCTGGCTGTGTGGGGAGCACTGACAGTGCTGGCTGTGTGGTGGGAACACTGACAGTGCTGGCTCTGTGGGGGAGCACTGACAGTACTGGCTGTGTATTGGGAGCACTGACAGTGCTGGCTGTGTGGTGGGAGCACTGACAGTGCTGGCTGTGTGAGGGAGCACTGACAGTGCTGGCTGTGTGGTGGGAGCACTGACAGTGCTGGCTGTGTGGGGCGAACTCTGACAGTGCTGGCTCTGTGGGGGAGCACTGACAGTGCTGACTGTGTGGGGGGAGCACTGGCAGTGCTGACTGTGTGGGGGAGCACTGACAGTGCTGGCTGTGTGGGGGAGCACGGGCAGTGCTGGCTGTGTGAGGGGAGCACTGACAGAGCTGGCTGTGTGGGGGAGCACTGACAGTGCTGGCTGTGTGGGGGAGCACTGACAGTGCTGGCTGTGTTGGGGAGCACTGACAGTGCTGGCTGTGTGGTGGAGCACTGACAGTGCTGGCTGTGGTGGAGCACTGACAGTGCTGGCTCTGTGGGGGAGCACTGACAGTGCTAGCTGTGTGAGGGGAGCACTGACAGTGCTGGCTGTGTAGGGAGAGCACTGGCAGTGCTGGCTGTGTGGGGGGAGCACTGACAGTGCTGGTTGTGTGGTGGGAGCACTGACAGTGCTGGCTGTGTGGTGGGAGCACTGACAGTGCTGGCTGTGTGGGGGAGCACTGACAGTGCTGGCTGCGTGAGGGGAGCACTGACAGTGCTGGCTGTGTGGGGGGAGCACTGACAGTGCTGGCCGTGTGGTGGGAGCACAGACAGTGCTGGCTGTGTGAGGGGAGCACTGACAGTGCTGGCTGTGTGGTGGGAGCACTGACAGTGCTAGCTGTGTGGGTGGAGGACTGACAGTGCTGGCTCTGTGGGGGAGCACTGACAGTGCTAGCTGTGTGAGGGGAGCACTGACAGTGCTGGCTGTGTAGGGAGAGCACTGGCAGTGCTGGCTGTGTGGGGGGAGCACTGACAGTGCTGGTTGTGTGGTGGGAGCACTGACAGTGCTGGCTGTGTGGTGGGAGCACTGACAGTGCTGGCTGTGTGGGGGAGCACTGACAGTGCTGGCTGTGTGGGGGAGCACTGACAGTGCTGGCTGCGTGAGGGGAGCACTGACAGTGCTGGCTGTGTGGTGGGAGCACTGACAGTGCTTGCTGTGTGAGGGAGCACTGACAGTGCTGGCTGTGTGGTGGGAGCACTGACAGTGCTGGCTGTGTGGTGGGAGCACTGACAGTGCTGGCTGTGTGGGGGAGCATTGACAGTGCTGGCTGTGTGGGGTGGGAGCACTGACAGTGCTGGCTGTGTGGTGGGAGCACTGACAGTGCTGGCTGTGTGGGGTGGGAGCACTGACAGTGCTGGCTGTGTGGTGGGAGCACTGACTGTGCTGGCTGTATGGGGGGAGCACTGACAGTGCTGGCTGTGTGGGGGGGCACTGACAGTGCTGGTTGTGTGGTGGGAGCACTGACATTGCTGGCTGTGTGCTGGGAGCACTGACAGTGCTGGCTGTGTGGGGTGAGCACTGACAGTGCTGGTTGTGTGGTGGGAGCACTGACAGTGCTCGTGTGTGGTGGGAGCACTGACAGCGCTGGCTGTGTGGTGGGAGCACTGGCAGTGCTGGCTGTGTGGGGAAGCGCTGACAGTGCTGCTGTGTGGTGGGAGCATTGACAGTGCTGGCTGTGTGGTGGGAGCACTGACAGTGCTGGGTGTGTGGGGTGAGCACTGACAGTGCTGGCTGTGTGGTGGGAGAACTGACAGTGCAGGCTGTGTGGGGGAGCACTGACAGTGCTGGCTGTGTGGGGGGAGCACTGACAGTGCTGGCTGTGTGGGGGAGCACTGACAGTGCTGGCTGTGTGGGGGAGCACTGACAGTGCTGGCTGTGTGGGGGAGCACTGACAGTGCTGGCTGTGTGGGGGGAGCACTGACAGTGCTGGCTGTGTGGGGGAGCACTGACAGTGCTGGCTGTGCGGGGGAGCACTGACAGTGCTGGTTGTGTGGTGGGAGCACTGACAGTGCTGGCTGTGTGGGGGGAGCACTGACAGTGCTGGCTGTGAGGGGGAGCACTGACAGTGCTGGCTGTGTGGGGAGCACTGACATTGCTGGCTGTGTGGGGTGAGCACTGACAGTGCTGGCTGTGTGGTGGGAGCACTGACAGTGCTGGCTGTGTCGGGAGAGCACTGACAGTGCTGGCTGTTGGGGAGCACTGACAGTGCTGTCTGTGTGCGGGGAGCACTGACAGTGCTGGCTGTGTGGGGAGCACTCACAGTGCTGGCTGTGTGGGGTGAGCACTGACAGTGCTGGCTGTGGGGTGGGAGCACTGGCAGTGCTGGCTATGTGGTGGGAGCACTGACAGTGCTGGCTGTGTGGGGTGAGCACTGACAGTGCTGGCTGTGTGGTGGAGCACTGACAGTGCTGGCTGTGTGGGGAGCACTCACAGTGCTGGCTGTGTGGGGTGAGCACTGACAGTGCTGGCTGTGGGGTGGGAGCACTGGCAGTGCTGGCTGTGTGGTGGGAGCACTTACAGTGCTGGCTGTGTGGTGGGAGCACTGACATTGCTGGCAGTGTGTTCGGAGCACTGACAGTGCTGGCTGTGTGGGTGGAGCACTGGCAGTGCTTGCTGTGTGATGGGAGCACTGGCAGTGCTGGCTGTGTGGTGGGAGCACTGGCAGTGCTGGCTGTGTGGGGGGAGCACTGACAGTGCTGGCTGTGTGTTGGGAGCACTGACAGTGCTGGCTGTGTGGGGTGAGCACTGACAGTGCTGGCTGTGTGGGGGGAGCACTGACAGTGCTGGCTGTGTGGGGGGATCACTGGAAGGGCTGGCTGTGTGGGGGAGCACTGACAGTGCTGGCTGTGTGGGGGGAGTACTAACAGTGCTGGCTGTGTGGTGGGAGCACTGACAGTGCTGGCTGTGCGGTGGGAGCACGGGCAGTGCTGGCTGTGAGGTGGGAGCACTGGCAGTGCTGGCTGTGTGGTGGGAGCACTGACAGTGCTGGCTGTGTGGGGGAGCACTGACAGTGCTGGCTGTGTGGGGGAGCACTGACAGTGCTGGCTGTGTGGGGGAGCACTGACAGTGCTGGCTGTGTGGGGAGCACTGACAGTGCTGTCTGTGCGGTGGGAGCACATTTATTTATGTGGTGACTCAGTCCAGGTTCAGGGAGCAGATCAAGATTGCGGTGAAATATCCGGTTGCATCAATTATTAAATTAATGAGAAAATAAAACTGACTGAAAGCCCCTCAGCCAATCAGGAGTTCCAACCGCTGACTGACAGTCTCTCAGCCAATCAGGAGCTCCAGCCGCTGACTGACAGTCTCTCAGCCAATCAGGGGCTCCAGCCGCCGACTGGCAGTCTCTCAGCCAATCAGGAGCTCCAACCGCTGACTGACAGTCTCTCAGCCTATCAGTATCTCCTGGCGCTGACTGACAGCCTCTCAGCCAATCAGGAGCTGGGTCTGGGGCGTGGGGAACACTGACAGTGCTGGCTGTGTGGTGGGAGCACTGACAGTGCTGGCTGTGTGCGGGAGCACTGACAGTGCTGGCTGTGTGGGGGAGCGCTGACAGTGCTGGCTGTGTGGTGGGAGCACTGACAGTGCTGGCTGTGTGGTGGTAGCACTGACAGTGCTGGCTGTGTGGGGGAGCGCTGACAGTGCTGGCTGTGTGGTGGCAGCACTGACAGTGCTGGCTGTGTGGTGGGAGCACTGACAGTGGTGGCTGTGTGGGGGAGCACTCACAGTGCTGGCTGTGTGGGGAGCACTGACAGTGCTGGCTGTGTGGTGGGAACACTGACAGTGCTGGCTCTGTGGGGGAGCACTGACAGTACTGGCTGTGTATTGGGAGCACTGACAGTGCTGGCTGTGTGGTGGGAGCACTGACAGTGCTGGCTGTGTGAGGGAGCACTGACAGTGCTGGCTGTGTGGTGGGAGCACTGACAGTGCTGGCTGTGTGGGGCGAACTCTGACAGTGCTGGCTCTGTGGGGGAGCACTGACAGTGCTGGCTGTGTTGGGGAGCACTGACAGTGCTGGCTGTGTGGTGGAGCACTGACAGTGCTGGCTGTGGTGGAGCACTGACAGTGCTGGCTCTGTGGGGGAGCACTGACAGTGCTAGCTGTGTGAGGGGAGCACTGACAGTGCTGGCTGTGTAGGGAGAGCACTGGCAGTGCTGGCTGTGTGGGGGGAGCACTGACAGTGCTGGTTGTGTGGTGGGAGCACTGACAGTGCTGGCTGTGTGGTGGGAGCACTGACAGTGCTGGCTGTGTGGGGGAGCACTGACAGTGCTGGCTGTGTGGGGGAGCACTGACAGTGCTGGCTGCGTGAGGGGAGCACTGACAGTGCTGGCTGTGTGGGGGGAGCACTGACAGTGCTGGCCGTGTGGTGGGAGCACAGACAGTGCTGGCTGTGTGGGGGGAGCACTGACAGTGCTGGCTGTGTGGTGGGAGCACTGACAGTGCTAGCTGTGTGGGTGGAGGACTGACAGTGCTGGCTCTGTGGGGGAGCACTGACAGTGCTAGCTGTGTGAGGGGAGCACTGACAGTGCTGGCTGTGTAGGGAGAGCACTGGCAGTGCTGGCTGTGTGGGGGGAGCACTGACAGTGCTGGTTGTGTGGTGGGAGCACTGACAGTGCTGGCTGTGTGGTGGGAGCACTGACAGTGCTGGCTGTGTGGGGGAGCACTGACAGTGCTGGCTGTGTGGGGGAGCACTGACAGTGCTGGCTGCGTGAGGGGAGCACTGACAGTGCTGGCTGTGTGGTGGGAGCACTGACAGTGCTGGCTGTGTGAGGGAGCACTGACAGTGCTGGCTGTGTGGTGGGAGCACTGACAGTGCTGGCTGTGTGGTGGGAGCACTGACAGTGCTGGCTGTGTGGGGGGAGCATTGACAGTGCTGGCTGTGTGGGGTGGGAGCACTGACAGTGCTGGCTGTGTGGTGGGAGCACTGACAGTGCTGGCTGTATGGGGGGAGCACTGACAGTGCTGGCTGTGTGGGGGGGGCACTGACAGTGCTGGTTGTGTGGTGGGAGCACTGACACTGCTGGCTGTGTGGGGTGGGAGCACTGACAGTGCTGGCTGTGTGGGGGGAGCACTGACAGTGCTGGCTGTGTGGGGTGGGAGCACTGACAGTGCTGGCTGTGTGGTGGGAGCACTGACAGTGCTGGCTGTATGGGGGGAGCACTGACAGTGCTGGCTGTGTGGGGGGGGCACTGACAGTGCTGGTTGTGTGGTGGGAGCACTGACATTGCTGGCTGTGTGGTGGGAGCACTGACAGTGCTGGCTGTGTGGGGTGAGCACTGACAGTGCTGGTTGTGTGGTGGGAGCACTGACAGTGCTCGTGTGTGGTGGGAGCACTGACAGCGCTGGCTGTGTGGTGGGAGCACTGGCAGTGCTGGCTGTGTGGGGAAGCGCTGACAGTGCTGCTGTGTGGTGGGAGCATTGACAGTGCTGGCTGTGTGGTGGGAGCACTGACAGTGCTGGGTATGTGGGGTGAGCACTGACAGTGCTGGCTGTGTGGTGGGAGAACTGACAGTGCTTGCTGCGTGGGGGAGCACTGACAGTGCAGGCTGTGTGGGGGAGCACTGACAGTGCTGGCTGTGTGGGGGGAGCACTGACAGTGCTGGCTGTGTGGGGGAGCACTGACAGTGCTGGCTGTGCGGGGGAGCACTGACAGTGCTGGTTGTGTGGTGGGAGCACTGACAGTGCTGGCTGTGTGGGGGGAGCACTGACAGTGCTGGTTGTGAGGGGGAGCACTGACAGTGCTGGCTGTGTGGGTGAGCACTGACATTGCTGGCTGTGTGGGGTGAGCACTGACAGTGCTGGCTGTGTGGTGGGAGCACTGACAGTGCTGGCTGTGTCGGGAGAGCACTGACAGTGCTGGCTGTTGGGGAGCACTGACAGTGCTGTCTGTGTGCGGGGAGCACTGACAGTGCTGGCTGTGTGGGGAGCACTCACAGTGCTGGCTGTGTGGGGTGAGCACTGACAGTGCTGGCTGTGGGGTGGGAGCACTGGCAGTGCTGGCTGTGTGGTGGGAGCACTGACAGTGCTGGCTGTGTGGGGTGAGCACTGACAGTGCTGGCTGTGTGGTGGAGCACTGACAGTGCTGGCTGTGTGGGGAGCACTCACAGTGCTGGCTGTGTGGGGTGAGCACTGACAGTGCTGGCTGTGGGGTGGGAGCACTGGCAGTGCTGGCTGTGTGGTGGGAGCACTTACAGTGCTGGCTGTGTGGTGGGAGCACTGACATTGCTGGCTGTGTGTTCGGAGCACTGACAGTGCTGGCTGTGTGGGTGGAGCACTGGCAGTGCTTGCTGTGTGGTGGGAGCACTGGCAGTGCTGGCTGTGTGGTGGGAGCACTGGCAGTGCTGGCTGTGTGGGGGGAGCACTGACAGTGCTGGCTGTGTGTTGGGAGCACTGACAGTGCTGGCTGTGTGGGGTGAGCACTGACAGTGCTGGCTGTGTGGGGGAGCACTGACAGTGCTGGCTGTGTGGGGGGATCACTGGAAGGGCTGGCTGTGTGGGGGAGCACTGACAGTGCTGGCTGTGTGGGGGGAGTACTAACAGTGCTGGCTGTGTGGTGGGAGCACTGACAGTGCTGGCTGTGCGGTGGGAGCACGGGCAGTGCTGGCTGTGAGGTGGGAGCACTGGCAGTGCTGGCTGTGTGGTGGGAGCACTGACAGTGCTGGCTGTGTGGGGGAGCACTGACAGTGCTGGCTGAGTGGGGGAGCACTGACAGTGCTGGCTGTGTGGGGGAGCACTGACAGTGCTGGCTGTGTGGGGAGCACTGACAGTGCTGTCTGTGCGGTGGGAGCACATTTATTTATGTGGTGACTCAGTCCAGGTTCAGGGAGCAGATCAAGATTGCGGTGAAATATCCGGTTGCATCAATTATTAAATTAATGAGAAAATAAAACTGACTGAAAGCCCCTCAGCCAATCAGGAGTTCCAACCGCTGACTGACAGTCTCTCAGCCAATCAGGAGCTCCAGCCGCTGACTGACAGTCTCTCAGCCAATCAGGGGCTCCAGCCGCCGACTGGCAGTCTCTCAGCCAATCAGGAGCTCCAACCGCTGACTGACAGTCTCTCAGCCTATCAGTATCTCCTGGCGCTGACTGACAGCCTCTCAGCCAATCAGGAGCTGGGTCTGGGGCGTGGGGAACACTGACAGTGCTGGCTGTGTGGTGGGAGCACTGACAGTGCTGGCTGTGTGCGGGAGCACTGACAGTGCTGGCTGTGTGGGGGAGCGCTGACAGTGCTGGCTGTGTGGTGGGAGCACTGACAGTGCTGGCTGTGTGGTGGTAGCACTGACAGTGCTGGCTGTGTGGGGGAGCGCTGACAGTGCTGGCTGTGTGGTGGGAGCACTGACAGTGCTGGCTGTGTGGTGGGAGCACTGACAGTGGTGGCTGTGTGGGGGAGCACTCACAGTGCTTGCTGTGTGGGGAGCACTGACAGTGCTGGCTGTGTGGTGGGAACACTGACAGTGCTGGCTCTGTGGGGGAGCACTGACAGTACTGGCTGTGTATTGGGAGCACTGACAGTGCTGGCTGTGTGGTGGGAGCACTGACAGTGCTGGCTGTGTGAGGGAGCACTGACAGTGCTGGCTGTGTGGTGGGAGCACTGACAGTGCTGGCTGTGTGGGGCGAACTCTGACAGTGCTGGCTCTGTGGGGGAGCACTGACAGTGCTGACTGTGTGGGGGGAGCACTGGCAGTGCTGGCTGTGTGGGGGGAGCACTGACAGTGCTGGCTGTGTGGGGGAGCACGGGCAGTGCTGGCTGTGTGAGGGGAGCACTGACAGAGCTGGCTGTGTGGGGGAGCACTGACAGTGCTGGCTGTGTGGGGGAGCACTGACAGTGCTGGCTGTGTTGGGGAGCACTGACAGTGCTGGCTGTGTGGTGGAGCACTGACAGTGCTGGCTGTGGTGGAGCACTGACAGTGCTGGCTGTGTGGTGGGAGCACTGACAGTGCTAGCTGTGTGGGTGGAGGACTGACAGTGCTGGCTCTGTGGGGGAGCACTGACAGTGCTAGCTGTGTGAGGGGAGCACTGACAGTGCTGGCTGTGTAGGGAGAGCACTGGCAGTGCTGGCTGTGTGGGGGGAGCACTGACAGTGCTGGTTGTGTGGTGGGAGCACTGACAGTGCTGGCTGTGTGGTGGGAGCACTGACAGTGCTGGCTGTGTGGGGGAGCACTGACAGTGCTGGCTGTGTGGGGGAGCACTGACAGTGCTGGCTGCGTGAGGGGAGCACTGACAGTGCTGGCTGTGTGGGGGAGCACTGACAGTGCTGGCCGTGTGGTGGGAGCACAGACAGTGCTAGCTGTGTGGGGGGAGCACTGACAGTGCTGGCTGTGTGGGTGGAGGACTGACAGTGCTGGCTCTGTGGGGGAGCACTGACAGTGCTGGCTGTGTGAGGGGAGCACTGACAGTGCTGGCTGGGTGGGGGGAGCACTGACAGTGCTGGCTGTGTGGGGGTTCACTGACAGTTCTGGCTGTGTGGGGGAGCACTGGCAGTGCTGGCTGTGTGGGGGGAGCACTGACAGTGCTGGTTGTGTGGTGGGAGCACTGACAGTGCTGGCTGTGTGGGGGGAGAACTGAAAGTGCTGGCTGTGTGGGGGAGCACTGACAGTGCTGGCTGTGTGGGGGAGCACTGACAGTGCTGGCTGTGTGGGGTGAGCACTGACAGCGCTGGCTGTGTGGTGGAAGCACTGACAGTGCTGGCTGTGTCGGGGGAGCACTGACAGTGCTGGATGTTGGGGAGCACTGACAGTGCTGGCTGTGTGCGGGGAGCACTGACAGTGCTGGCTGTGTGGGGAGCACTGACAGTGCTGGCTGTGGGGTGGGAGCACTGGCAGTGCTGGCTGTGTGGTGGGAGCACTTACAGTGCTGGCTGTGTGGCGGGAGCACTGACATTGCTGGCTGTGTGTTCGGAGCACTGACAGTGCTGGCTGTGCGGGTGGAGCACTGGCAGTGCTTGCTGTGTGATGGGAGCACTGGCAGTGCTGGCTGTGTGGTGGGAGCACTGGCAGTGCTTGCTGTGTGGGGGAGCACTGACAGTGCTGGCTGTGTGGGGGAGCGCTGACAGTGCTGGCTGTGTGGTGGGAGCACTGACAGTGGTGGCTGTGTGGGTGAGCACTCACAGTGCTGGCTGTGTGGGGAGCACTGACAGTGCTGGCTGTGTGGTGGGAACACTGACAGTGCTGGCTGTGTGGTGGGAGCACGGGCAGTGCTGGCTGTGAGGTGGGAGCACTGGCAGTGCTGGCTGTGTGGGGGGAGCACTGACAGTGCTGGCTGTGTGGGGAGCACTGACATTGCTGTCTGTGCGGTGGGAGCACATTTATTTATGTGGTGACTCAGTCCAGGTTCAGGGAGCAGATCAAGATTGCGGTGAAATATCCGGTTGCATCAATTATTAAATTAATGAGAAAATAAAACAGACTGAAAGCCCCTCAGCCAATCAGGAGTTCCAACCGCTGACTGACAGTCTCTCAGCCTATCAGTATCTCCTGGCGCTGACTGACAGCCTCTCAGCCAATCAGGAGCTGGGTCTGGGGCGTGGGGAACACTGACAGTGCTGGCTGTGTGGTGGGAGCACTGACAGTGCTGGCTGTGTGGGGGAGCACTGACAGTGCTGGCTGTGTGGGGGAGCGCTGACAGTGCTGGCTGTGTGGTGGGAGCATTGACAGTGCTGGCTGTGTGGTGGTAGCACTGACAGTGCTGGCTGTGTGGTGGTAGCACTGACAGTGCTGGCTGTGTGGGGGAGCGCTGACAGTGCTGGCTGTGTGGTGGGAGCACTGACAGTGGTGGCTGTGTGGGGGAGCGCTCACAGTGCTGGCTGTGTGGTGGGAGCACTGACAGTGGTGGCTGTGTGGTGGTAGCACTGACAGTGCTGGCTGTGTGGGGGAGCGCTGACAGTGCTGGCTGTGTGGTGGGAGCACTGACAGTGGTGGCTGTGTGGGGGAGCACTCACAGTGCTGGCTGTGTGGGGAGCACTGACAGTGCTGGCTGTGTGGTGGGAACACTGACAGTGCTGGCTCTGTGGGGGAGCACTGGCAGTGCTGGCTGTGTGGGGGAGCACTGACAGTGCTGGCTGTGTGGGGAGCACTGACAGTGCTGGCTCTGTGGGGGAGCACTGACAGAGCTGGCTGTGTGGGGGAGCACTGACAGTGCTGGCTGTGTGGGGGAGCACTGACAGTGCTGGCTGTGTGGTGGAAGCACTGACAGTGCTGGCTGTGTGGGGGAGCACTGACAGTGCTGGCTGTGGGGGGAGCACTGACAGTGCTGGCTGTGTGCGGGGAGCACTGACAGTGCTGGCTGTGTGGGGGAGCACTGACAGTGCTGGCTGTGTGGGGTGAGCACTGACAGTGCTGGCTGTGTGGGGGGAGCACTGGCAGTGCTGGCTGTGTGGGGGGAGCACTGACAGTGCTGGCTGTGTGGTGGGAGCACGGGCAGTGCTGGCTGTGTGGTGGGAGCACTGGCAGTGCTGGCTGTGTGGGGGGAGCACTGATAGTGCTGGCTGTGTGGGGAGCACTGACAGTGCTGGCTGTGTGGTGGGAGCACTAACAGTGCTGGCTGTGTGGGGGGAGGACTGACAGTTCTGGCTGTGTGGGGGGAGCACTGGCAGTGCTGGCTGTGTGGGGCGACCTCTGACAGTGCTGGCTGTGTGGGGGAGCACTGACAGTGCTGGCTGTGTGGTGGGAGCACTGACAGTGCTGGCTGTGTTGGGGAGCTCTGACAGTGCTGGCTGTGTGGTGGAGCACTGACAGTGCTGGCTGTGTGGTGGGAGCACTGACAGTGCTAGCTGTGTGGGTGGAGGACTGACAGTGCTGGCTCTGTGGGGGAGCACTGACAGTGCTAGCTGTGTGAGGGGAGCACTGACAGTGCTGGCTGTGTGGGTGGAGGACTGACAGTGCTGGCTCTGTGGGGGAGCACTGGCAGTGCTGGCTGTGTGGGGGGAGCACTGACAGTGCTGGTTGTGTGGTGGGAGCACTGACAGTGCTGGCTGTGTGGGGGAGCACTGACAGTGCTGGCTGTGTGGGGAGCACTGACAGTGCTGGCTGTGTGAGGGGAGCACTGACAGTGCTGGCTGTGTGGGGGAGCACTGACAGTGCTGGCCGTGTGGTGGGAGCACTGACAGTGCTGGCTGTGTGGGGGGTCACTGACAGTGCTGGCTGTGTGGGGGAGCACTGACAGTGCTGGCTGTGTGGTGGGAGCACTGACAGTGCTAGCTGTGTGGGTGGAGGACTGACAGTGCTGGCTCTGTGGGGGAGCACTGACAGTGCTGGCTGTGTGAGGGGAGCACTGACAGTGCTGGCTGGGTGGGGGGAGCACTGACAGTGCTGGCTGTATGGGGGTTCACTGACAGTTCTGGCTGTGTGGGGGAGCACTGGCAGTGCTGGCTGTGTGGGGGGAGCACTGACAGTGCTGGCTGTGTGGGGGAGCACTGACAGTGCTGGCTGCGTGGTGGGAGCACTGACAGTGCTGGCTGTGTGGTGGGAGCACTGACAGTGCTGGCTGTGTGGGGGAGCTCTGACAGTGCTGGCTGTGTGGGGGAGCACTGACAGTGCTGGCTGTGTGGGGGGAACACTGACAGTGCTGGCTGTGTGGGGGGAGCACTGACAGTGCTGGCTGTGTGGAGGGAGCACTGACAGTGCTGGCTGTGTGGTGGGAGCACTGACAGTGCAGGATGTGTGGTGGGAGCACTGACAGTGCTGGCTGTGTGGGGAGCACTGACAGTGCTGGCTGCGTGGTGGAGCACTGACAGTGCTGGCTGTGTGGGGGAGCACTGACATTGCTGGCTGTGGGGGGAGCACTGACTGTGCTGGCGGTGTGGTGGGAGCACTGGCATTGCTGCCTGTGTGGGGGGAACACTGACAGTGCTGGCTGTGGTGGGAGCACTGACAGTGCTGGATGTGTGGGGGAGCACTGACAGTGCAGGCTGTGTGGGGGAGCACTGACAGTGCTGGTTGTGTGGGGAGCACTGACAGTGCTGGCTGTGTGAGGGGAGCACTGACAGTGCTGGCTGTGTGGGGGGAGCACTGACAGTGCTGGCCGTGTGGTGGGAGCACTGACAGTGCTGGCTGTGTGGGGGGAGCACTGACAGTGCTGGCTGTGTGGTGGGAGCACTGACAGTGCTAGCTGTGTGGGTGGAGGACTGACAGTGCTGGCTCTGTGGGGGAGCACTGACAGTGCTGGCTGTGTGAGGGGAGCACTGACAGTGCTGGCTGGGTGGGGGGAGCACTGACAGTGCTGGCTATGTGGGGGTTCACTGACAGTTCTAGCTGTGTGGGGGAGCACTGGCAGTGCTGGCTGTGTGGGGGGAGCACTGACAGTGCTGGCTCTGTGGGGGAGCACTGACAGTGCTGGCTGCGTGGTGGGAGCACTGACAGTGCTGGCTGTGTGGGGGAGCTCTGACAGTGCTGGCTGTGTGGGGAGCACTGACAGTGCTGGCTGTGTGGGGGGAACACTGACAGTGCTGGCTGTGTGGGGGGAGCACTGACAGTGCTGGCTGTGTGGAGGGAGCACTGACAGTGCTGGCTGTGTGGTGGGAGCACTGACAGTGCAGGCTGTGTGGTGGGAGCACTGACAGTGCTGGCTGTGTGGGGAGCACTGACAGTGCTGGCTGCGTGGTGGAGCACTGACAGTGCTGGCTGTGTGGGGGGAGCACTTACATTGCTGGCTGTGGGGGGAGCACTGACTGTGCTGGCGGTGTGGTGGGAGCACTGGCATTGCTGGCTGTGTGGGGGGAACACTGACAGTGCTGGCTGTGTGGTGGGAGCACTGACAGTGCTGGATGTGTGGGGGAGCACTGACAGTGCAGGCTGTGTGGGGAGCACTGACAGTGCTGGCTGTGTGGGGTGAGCACTGACAGTGCTGGCTGTGTGGTGGGAGAACTGACAGTGCTGGCTGTGTGGGGGGAGCACTGACAGTGCTGGCTGTGGGGGGAGCACTGACAGTGCTGGCTGTGTGCGGGGAGCACTGACAGTGCTGGCTGTGTGGGGAGCACTCACAGTGCTGGCTGTGTGGGGTGAGCACTGACAGTGCTGGCTGTGGGGTGGGAGCACTGACAGTGCTGGCTGTGTGGGAGAGCACTGACAGTGCTGGCTGTGTGGTGGGTGCACTGACAGTGCTGGCTGTGTGGTGGGAGCACTGACAGTGCTGGCTGTGTGGGTGGGAGCACTGACAGTGCTGGCTGTGTGGTGGGAGCACTGACAGTGCTGGCTGTGTGTTCGGAGCACTGACAGTGCTGGCTGTGTGGGTGGAGCACTGGCAGTGCTTGCTGTGTGATGGGAGCACTGGCAGTGCTGGCTGTGTGGTGGGAGCACTGGCAGTGCTGGCTGTGTGGGGGGAGCACTGACAGTGCTGGCTGGGTGGGAGAACTGACAGTGCTGGCTGTGTGGGGGGAGCACTGACAGTGCTGGCTGTGGGGGGAGCACTGACAGTGCTGGCTGTGTGCGGGGAGCACTGACAGTGCTGGCTGTGTGGGGAGCACTCACAGTGCTGGCTGTGTGGGGTGAGCACTGACAGTGCTGGCTGTGGGGTGGGAGCACTGTCAGTGCTGGCTGTGTGGGAGAGCACTGACAGTGCTGGCTGTGTGGTGGGTGCACTGACAGTGCTGGCTGTGTGGTGGGAGCACTGACAGTGCTGGCTGTGTGGGTGGGAGCACTGACAGTGCTGGCTGTGTGGTGGGAGCACTGACAGTGCTGGCTGTGTGTTCGGAGCACTGACAGTGCTGGCTGTGTGGGTGGAGCACTGGCAGTGCTTGCTGTGTGATGGGAGCACTGGCATTGCTGGCTGTGTGGTGGGAGCACTGGCAGTGCTGGCTGTGTGGGCGGAGCACTGACAGTGCTGGCTGTGTGTTGGGAGCACTGACAGTGCTGGCTGTGTGGGGTGAGCACTGACAGTGCTGGCTGTGTGGGGGGAGCACTGACAGTGCTGGCTGTGTGGGTGGAACACTGATAGTACTGGCTGTGTGGGGGGATTACTGACAGTGCTGGCTGTGTGGTGGGAGCACTGGCAGTGCTGGCTGTGTGGTGGGAGCACGGGCAGAGCTGGCTGTGTGGTGGGAGCACTGACAGTGCTGGCTGTGTGGGGAGCACTGACAGTGCTGGCCGTGCGGTGGGAGCACATTTATTTATGTGGTGACTCAGTCCAGGTTCAGGGAGCAGATCAAGATCGCGGTGAAATATCCGGTTGCATCAATTATTAAATTAATGAGAAAATAAAACAGACTGAAAGCCCCTCAGCCAATCAGGAGTTCCAACCGCTGACTGACAGTCTCCCAGCCAATCAGGAGCTCCAGCCGCTGACTGACAGTCACTCAGCCAATTAGGAGCTCCAGCCGCCGACTGGCAGTCTCTCAGCCAATCAGGAGCTCCAACCGCTGACTGACAGTCTCTCAGCCTATCAGTATCTCCTGGCGCTGACTGACAGCCTCTCAGCCAATCAGGAGCTGGGTCTGGGGCGTGGGGAACACTGACAGTGCTGGCTGTGTGGTGGGGAGCACTGACAGTGCTGGCTGTGTGGTGGGAGCACTGACAGTGCTGGCTGTGTGGTGGGAGCACTGACAGTGCTGGCTGTGTGGGGGGAGCACTGACAGTGCTGGCTGTGGGGGAGCACTGACAGTGCTGGATGTGTGCGGGGAGCACTGACAGTGCTGGCTGTGTGGGGGAGCACTGACAGTTCTGGCTTTGTGGGGTGAGCACTGACAGTGCTGGCTGTGTGGGGGAGCACTGACAGTGCTGGCTGTGTGGGGTGAGCACTGACAGTGCTGGCTGTGTGGTGGGAGCACTGGCAGTGCTGGCTGTGTGGGGGGAGCACTGACAGTGCTGGCTGTGTGGGGAGCACTGACAGTGCTGGCTGTGTGGTGGGAGCACTAACAGTGCTGGCTGTATGGGGGAGGACTGACAGTGCTGGCTGTGTGGGGCGAACTCTGACAGTGCTGGCTCTGTGGGGAGCACTGACAGTGCTGGCTGTGTGGGGGGAGCACTGGCAGTGCTGGCTGTGTGGGGGAGCACTGACAGTGCTGGCTGTGTGGGGGTGCACTGACAATGCTGGCTTTGTGGTGGGAGCACTGACAGTGCTGGCTGTGTGGGGGAGCACTGGTAGTGCTGTCTGTGTGGGGGGAGCACTGACAGTGCTGGCTGTGTGGGGGAGCACTGGCAGTGCTGGCTGTGTGGGGGAGCACTGACAGTGCTGGCTGTGTGGTGGAGCACTGACAGTTCTGGCTGTGTGGTGGGAGCACTGACAGTGCTATCTGTGTGGGTGGAGGACTGACAGTGCTGGCTGTGTGGGGGAGCACTGACGGTGCTGGCTGTGTGGTGGGAGCACTGACAGTGCTGGCTGTGTGGGGGGCACTGACAGTGCTGGCTGTGTGGTGGAAGCACTGACAGTGCTGGCTGTGTGGGGTGAGCACTGACAGTGCTGGCTGTGTGGGGAGCACTGACAGTGCTGGCTGTGGGGAGCACTGACAGTGCTGGCTGTGTGGGGGGAGCACTGACTGTGCTGGCGGTGTGGTGGGAGCACTGGCATTGCTGGCTGTGTGTGGGAACACTGACAGTGCTGGCTATGTGGTGGGAGCACTGACAGTGCTGGATGTGTGGGGGAGCACTGACAGTGCTGGCTATGTGTGGGGGAGCACTGACAGTGCTGGCTGTGTGGGGGGAGCCCTGTCAGTGCTGGCTGTGTGGTGGGAGCACTGACAGTGCTCGCTGTGTGGGGGGAGCACTGACAGTGCTGGCTGTGTGGGGGGAGCACTGACAGTGCTGGCTGTGTGGGGGAGCACTGACAGTGCTGGCTATGTGTGGGGGAGCACTGACAGTGCTGGCTGTGTGGGGGGAGCCCTGTCAGTGCTGGCTGTGTGGTGGGAGCACTGACAGTGCTCGCTGTGTGGGGGGAGCACTGACAGTGCTGGCTGTGTGGGGGGAGCACTGACAGTGCTGGCTGTGTGGGGGAGCACTGACAGTGCTGGCTGTGTGGTGGGAGCACTGACAGTGCTGGCTGTGTGGGGGAGCACTGACAGTGCTGGCTGTGTGTTGGGAGCACTGACAGTGCTGGCTGTGTGGGGGGAGCACTGACAGTGATGGCTGTGTGGTGGGAGCACTGACATTGCTGGCTGTTGTGACGAGGCACTGGCAGTGGTGGCTGTGTGGGTGGAGCACTGACAGTGCTGGCTGTGTGGGGGAGCAGTGACAGTGCTGGCTGTGTGGGGTGAGCACTGACAGTGCTGGCTGTGTGGGGGAGCACTGACAGTGCTGGCTGTATGGGGGAAGCACTGACAGTGCTGGCTGTGTGGGGGAGCACTGACAGTGCTGGCTGTGTGGGTGGAGGACTGACAGTGCTGGCTGTGTGCGGAGCACTGACGGTGCTGGCTGTGTGGGGAGCACTGACAGTGCTGGCTGTGGGGGAGCACTGACAGTGCTGGCTGTGTGGGGGGAACACCGACAGTGCTGGCTGTGTGGGGGAGCACTGACAGTGCTGGCTGTGTGGAGGGAGCACTGACAGTGCTGGCTGTGTGGTGGGAGCACTGACAGTGCTGGCTGTGTGGGGGGGGCACTGACAGTGCTGGCTGTGTGGGGTGAGCACTGACAGTGCTGGCTGTGTGGGGAGCACTGACAGTGCTGGCTGTGGGGGAGCACTGACAGTGCTGGCTGTGTGGGGGGAGCACTGATAGTGCTGGCTGTGTGGGGAGCACTGACAGTGCTGGCGGTGTGGGGGGAGCACTGACTGTGCTGGCGGTGTGGTGGGAGCACTGCCATTGCTGGCTGTGTGGGGGAACACTGACAGTGCTGGCTATGTGGTGGGAGCACTGACAGTGCTGGATGTGTGGGGGAGCACTGACAGTGCTGGCTATGTGTGGGGGAGCACTGACAGTGCTGGCTGTGTGGGGGGAGCCCTGTCAGTGCTGGCTGTGTGGTGGGAGCACTGACAGTGCTCGCTGTGTGGGGGGAGCACTGACAGTGCTGGCTGTGTGGGGGGAGCACTGACAGTGCTGGCTGTGTGGTGGGAGCACTGACAGTGCTCGCTGTGTGGGGGGAGCACTGACAGTGCTGGTTGTGTGGGGGGGAGCACTGACAGTGCTGGCTGTGTGGTGGGAGCACTGACAGTGCTGGCTGTGTGTTGGGAGCACTGACAGTGCTGGCTGTGTGGGGGGAGCACTGACAGTGATGGTTGTGTCAGTGGAGCACTGACAGTGCTGGCTGTGTGGTGGGAGCACTGACATTGCTGGCTGTTGTGACGAGGCACTGGCAGTGATGGCTGTGTGGGTGGAGCACTGACAGTGCTGGCTGTGTGGGGGAGCACTGACAGTGCTGGCTGTGTGGGGTGAGCACTGACAGTGCTGGCTGTGTGGGGGAGGACTGACAGTGCTGGCTGTGTGGGGCGAACTCTGACAGTGCTGGCTCTGTGGGGAGCACTGACAGTGCTGGCTGTGTGGGGGGAGCACTGGCAGTGCTGGCTGTGTGGGGTGAGCACTGACAGTGCTGGCTGTGTGGGGGAGCACTGACAGTGCTGGCTGTGTGGTGGAGCACTGACAGTGCTGGCTGTGTGGTGGGAGCACTGACAGTGCTAGCTGTGTGGGTGGAGGACTGACAGTGCTGGCTGTGTGGGGAGCACTGACGGTGCTGGCTGTGTGGGGTGCACTGACAGTGCTGGCTGTGTGGTGGGAGCACTGACAGTGCTGGCTGTGTGGGGGAGCACTGACAGTGCTGGCTTTTGGGAGCACTGACAGTGCTGGCTGTGTGGGGGGAACACTGACAGTGCTGGCTGTGTGGGGGAGCACTGACAGTGCTGGCTGTGTGGAGGGAGCACTGACAGTGCTGGCTGTGTGGTGGGAGCACTGACAGTGCTGGCTGTGTGGGGGAGCACTGACAGTGCTGGCTGTGTGGTGGGAGCACTGACAGTGCTGGCTGTGTGGGGGAGCACTGACAGTGCTGGCTGTGTGGGGAGCACTGACAGTGCTGGCTGTGGGGGAGAACTGACAGTGCTGGCTGTGTGGGGGGAGCACTGATAGTGCTGGCTGTGTGGGGGAGCACTGACAGTGCTGGCGGTGTGGGGGGAGCACTGACTGTGCTGGCGGTGTGGTGGGAGCACTGGCATTGCCGGCGGTGTGGGGGAACACTGACAGTGCTGGCTATGTGGTGGGAGCACTGACAGTGCTGGATGTGTGGGGGAGCACTGACAGTGCTGGCTGTGTGGGGGAGCACTGACAGTGCTGACTGTGTGGGGGGAGCCCTGTCAGTGCTGGCTGTGTGGGGGGAGCACTGACAGTGCTGGCTGTGTGGTGGGAGCACTGACAGTGCTCGCTGTGTGGGGGGAGCACTGACAGTGCTGGCTGTGTGGGGGGAGCACTGACAGTGCTGGCTGTGTGGGGGAGCACTGACAGTGCTGGCTGTGTGTTGGGAGCACTGACAGTGCTGGCTGTGTGGGGGGAGCACTGACAGTGATGGCTGTGTCGGTGGAGCACTGACAGTGCTGGCTGTGTGGTGGGAGCACTGACATTGCTGGCTGTTGTGACGAGGCACTGGCAGTGATGGCTGTGTGGGTGGAGCACTGACAGTGCTGGCTGTGTGGGGGGAGCACTGACAGTGCTGGCTGTGTGGGGGAGCACTGACAGTGATGGCTGTGTCGGTGGAGTACAGGCAGTGCTGGCTGTGGGATGGCTCTGAACTGACATAAACTGTCCATTGTGAACTGACGTAAAATGGCCACCGTGAACTGACATAAAATGGCTGCCGTGAACTGACATAAAATGGCCAACGTGAACGGACATAACATGGCCACCGTGAACTGACATAAAATGGCCATTGCGAGCTGACATAAAATGCCCCCCTTCAACCAATGTAAAATGACCACCGTGAACTGACATAAAATGGCTGCCATGAACTGACATTAAATGGTCACCGCGAATGGACATACAATGGCTGCCGTGAGCTAACATAAAATAGCCACCGTGACCTGACATAAAATGGCCGCCATGAACTGACATAAAATAGCCACCGTGAACTGACATACAATGGCCACCGTGAACTGACATAAAATGGCCACCGTGAACTGACATAAAATGGCCATTGCGAGCTGATATAAAACGGCCCCCGTGAACGGACATACAATGGCCACCGTGAACTGACATAAAATGGCCATTGCGAGCTGACATAAAACGGCTCCCTTCAACCGACATAAAATGACCACCATGAACTGACATAAAATGGCCACCGTGTACTGACATAAAATGGCCCCTTCGACTGAATAAAATGGCCCCCATGAACTGACATAAAATGGCTACCGTGAACTGAGATAAAATGGCCACCATGAACTGACATAAAATGGCACCGGTGAACTGACATAAAATGGCCACCGTGAACTGACATAAAATGGCCCCCGTGAACCGACATGAACTGGCCACCGCAAATGAGATAAAATGGCCATTGCAAACTGACATAACATGGCCATTGTGAACTGACATACAATGGTCATTGTGAACTGACATACAGTGGCCATTGTGAACTGACATACAATGGCCACCATGAACTGACATAAAATGGCCATTGTGAACTGGCATAAAATGGCCATTGCGAACTGACATACAATGGCCATTGTGAACTGACATGCAATGGCCACCATGAACTGACATAAAATGTCCACTGTGAACTGACATACAATGGCCATTGTGAACTGACATACAATGGCCACCATGAACTGACATAAAATGGCCATTGTGAACAGACATAAAATGACCACCGTGAACTGACATACAATGGATCCCGTGAACTGACATAAAATGGCATTGTTAACAGATATACAATGGCCACCGTGAACTGACATAAAACGGCCATTGTGAACTGACATGAAAAATCCACTGTGAACTGACATACAATGGCCACAGTGAACTGACATAAAATGACCATTGTGAACAGACATAAAATGGCCACCGTGTACTGACATAAAATGGACCCCGTGAACTGACATAAAATGGCATTGTGAACAGATATACAATGGCCACCGTGAACTGACATAAAACGGCCATTGTGAACTGACATGAAATGGACACTGTGAAATGATATACAATGGCTGCCGTGAACTGGCATAAAATGGTCACTGTGAACTGACAAAAAATGGCCATTGTGAACTGACATACAATGGCCATTGTGAACTGACATACAATGGCCCCCGTGAACTGACATAAAATGGTCATTGCGACCTGACATAAAACAGCCCCCGTGAACTGACATAAACTGTCCATTGTGAACTGCATACAATGATTCCCTTGAACTGACATAAAATGGCCATTGTGAGCAGACATAAAATGGCCATTGTGAACTGACATAAAATGGCCATTGCGACCTGACATAAAAAGGCCCCCGTGAACTGATATAAACTGTCCATTCTGAACTGACATACAATGGCCCCCATGAACTAACATAAAATGGCCATTGTGAACTGACATAAAATGGCCACTGTGAACTGAAATAAAATGGCCACTGTGAACTGATATACAATGGCCGCCGTGAACTGACATAAAATGGCCATTGCGACCTGACATAAAAAGGCACCCGTGAACTGACATAAAATGGCCCCCGTGAACTGACATAAACTGTCCATTGTGAACTGACATACAATGGCCCCCTTGAACTGACATAAAATGGCCAATGTGAACAGACATAAAATGGCCATTGTGAACTGACATACAATGGCCACCTTGAACTGACATAAAATGTCCATTGTGAACTGACATACAATGGCCCCCGTGAACTGACATAAAATGGCCATTGCGACCTGACATAAAACAGCCCCCGTGAACTGACATAAACTGTCCATTGTGAACTGACATACAATGGCCCCTTTGAACTGACATAAAATGGCCAATGTGAGCAGACATAAAATGGCCATTGTGAACTGACATAAAATGGCCATTGCGACCTGACATAAAAAGGCCCCCGTGAACTGATGTAAACTGTCCATTCTGAACTGACATACAATGGCCCCCTTGAACTGACATAAAATGGCCATTGTGAACTGACATAAAATGGCCACTGTGAACTGAAATAAAATGGCCACTGTGAACTGATATACAATGGCCGCCGTGAACTGACATAAAATGGCCATTGCGACCTGACATAAAAAGGCACCCGTGAACTGACATAAAATGGCCCCCGTGAACTGACATAAAATGGCCCCCGTGAACTGACATAAAATGGCATTGTGAACAGATATACAATGGCCACCGTGAACTGACATAAAACGGCCATTGTGAACTGACATGAAATGTCCACTGTGAACTGACATACAATGGCCACAGTGAACTGACATAAAATGACCATTGTGAACAGACATAAAATGGCCACCGTGTACTGACATAAAATGGACCCCGTGAACTGACATAAAATGGCATTGTGAACAGATATACAATGGCCACCGTGAACTGACATAAAACGGCCATTGTGAACTGACATGAAATGGCCACTGTGACCTGATATACAATGGCTGCCGTGAACTGGCATAAAATGGTCACTGTGAACTGACAAAAAATGGCCATTGTGAACTGACATACAATGGCCATTGTGAACTGACATACAATGGCCCCCGTGAACTGACATAAAATGGCCATTGCGACCTGACATAAAACAGCCCCCGTGAACTGACATAAACTGTCCATTGTGAACTGCATACAATGATTCCCTTGAACTGACATAAAATGGCGATTGTGAGCAGACATAAAATGGCCATTGTGAACTGACATAAAATGGCCATTGCGACCTGACATAAAAAGGCCCCCGTGAACTGATATAAACTGTCCATTCTGAACTGACATACAATGGCCCCCATGAACTGACATAAAATGGCCATTGTGAACTGACATAAAATGGCCACTGTGAACTGAAATAAAATGGCCACTGTGAACTGATATACAATGGCCGCCGTGAACTGACATAAAATGGCCATTGCGACCTGACATAAAAAGGCACCCGTGAACTGACATAAAATAGCCCCCGTGAACTGACATAAACTGTCCATTGTGAACTGACATACAATGGCCCCCTTGAACTGACATAAAATGGCCAATGTGAACAGACATAAAATGGCCATTGTGAACTGACATACAATGGCCACCTTGAACTGACATAAAATGTCCATTGTGAACTGACATACAATGGCCCCCGTGAACTGACATAAAATGGCCATTGCGACCTGACAGAAAACAGCCCCCGTGAACTGACATAAACTGTCCATTGTGAACTGACATACAATGGCCCCCTTGAACTGACATAAAATGGCCAATGTGAGCAGACATAAAATGGCCATTGTGAACTGACATAAAATGGCCATTGCGACCTGACATAAAAAGGCCCCCGTGAACTGATATAAACTGTCCATTCTGAACTGACATACAATGGCCCCCTTGAACTGACATAAAATGGCCATTGTGAACTGACATAAAATGGCCACTGTGAACTGAAATAAAATGGCCACTGTGAACTGATATACAATGGCCGCCGTGAACTGACATAAAATGGCCATTGCGACCTGACATAAAAAGGCACCCGTGAACTGACATAAAATGGCCTCCGTGAACTGACATAAAATGGCCCCCGTGAACTGACATAAAATGGCCACCGTGAACTGACATAAAATGCCCCCGTGAACCGACATGAACTGGCCACCGCAACTGAGATAAAATGGCCATTGCAAACTGACATAAAATGGCCATTGTGAACTGACATACGATGGCCACCATGAACTGAGATAAAATGGCCATTGCAAACTGACATAAAATGGCCATTGTGAACTGACATACAGTGGCCACTGTGAACTGACATAAAATGGCTGCCGTGAACTGATATACAATGGCCCCCGTGAACTGATATAAAATGTCCATCGTGAACTGACATGAAACGGCCCCGTGAACTGACATAAAATGGCGGCCATGAGCTAACATAAAATAGCCACCGTGACCTGACATAAAATGGCCACCATGAACTGACATACAATGGCCACCGTGAACTGACATAAAATGGCCATTGCGAGCTGACATAAAATTGCCCCCATCAACCGACATAAAATGACCATCGTGAACCGACATAAAATGGCCACCGTGTACTGACATAAAATGGCCCCCATCGACTGAATAAAATGGCCCCCGTGAACTGACAAAAATGGCCACTGTGAATTGAGATAAAATGGCCACCGTGAACTGACAAAAAATGGGCACCATGAACTGACATAAAATGGCCCCCGTGAACTGACATAAAATGGCCACCGTGAACTGACATAAAATGGCCCCCGTGAACCGACATGAACTGGCCACTGCAACTGAGATAAAATGGCCATTGCATACTGACATAAAATGGCCATTGTGAACTGACATGCAATGGCCATTGTAAACTGACATACAATGGCCATTGTGAACTGACATGCAATGGCCATTGTGAACTGACATACAATGGCCACCATGACTGACATAAAATGGCCCCCGTAAACTGACATAAAATTGCCACCGTGAACTGACATAAAATGGCCCCCGTGAACCGACATGTACTGGCCACCGCAACTGAGATAAAATGGCCATTGCAAACTGACATAAAATGGCCATTGTAAACTGACATACAATGGCCACCGTGAACTGACACAAAATAGCGATTGTGAACTGACATACAATGGCCATTGTGTACTGACATATAAATGGCCACCATGGACTGACATAAAATGGCCCCCGTGAACTGACATAAAATGCCCACCGTGAACTGACATAAAATGGCCCCCGTGAACCAACATATACTGGCCACCGCAACTGAGATAAAATGGTCATTGCAAACTGACATAAAATGGCCATTGTGAACTGATATACAATGGCCACCGTGAACTGACATAAAATGGCCATTGCGACCGGACGTAAAAAGGCCCCCGTGAACAGATATAAAATGTCCATCGTGAACTGACATAAAATGGCCCCGTGAACTGAGATAAAATGGCCGCCATGAGCTAACATAAAATAGCCACCGTGAGCTGACATAAAGTTGCCGCCATGAACCGACATAAAATGACCACCGTGAACTGACATAAATTGGCCACCGTAAACTGATAAAAAATGGCCCCCATTGACTGAATAAAATGGCCTCCTTGAACTGACATAAAATGGCCACCGTGACCTGACATAAAATGGCCTCCGTGAACCGACATGAACTGGCCACCGCAACTGAGATAAAATGGCCATTGCAAACTGACATAAACTGGCCATTGTGAACTGACATACAATGGCCATTGTGAACTGACATGCAATGGCCATCGTGAACTGACACAAAATGGCCTCCGTCAACTGATAAAAAAATGGCCATTGCACACTGACATAAAATGGCCATTGTGAACTGACATACAATGGCCATTGTGAACTGACATACAATGGCCACCATGAACTGACATAAAATGGCCATTGTGAACTGACATAAAATGGCCATTGTGAACTGACTCACAATGGCCACCGTGAACTGACATAAAATGGCCATTGTGAACTGACATAAAATGGCCATTGTGAACTGAAGAAAAATGGTCATGGCAAACTGACATAAAATGGCCATTGTGAACTGACATACAATGGCCATTGTGAACTGACATACAATGGCCACCATGAACTGACATAAAATGGCCATTGTGAACTGACATAAAAAAGCCATTGCGACCTGACATAAAAAGGCCCCCGTGAACTGACATAAAATGGCCACTTTTAACTGAGATAAAATGGCCACCGTGAACTGAAATAAAATGGCCATTGTGAACTGACATACAATAGCCACCATGAACTGACATAAAATGGCCCCCGTGAACTGTGCATAAAATGGCCACCGTGAACTGACATAAAATGGCCCACGTGAACCGACATGAACTGGCCGTCACAACTGAGATAAAATGGCCATTGCAAACTGACATAAAATGGCCATTGTGAACGGACATACAATGACCACCGTGAACTGAGATAAAATGGCCATTGCAAACTGACATAAACTGGCCATTGTGAACTGACATACAATGGCCATTGTGAACTGACATGCAATGGCCACCGTGAACTGACACAAAATGGCCACCGTCAACTGATAAAAAAATGGCCATTGCACACTGACATAAAATGGCCATTGTGAACTGACATACAATGGCCATTGTGAACTGACATACAATGGCCACCATGAACTGACATAAAATGGCCATTGTGAACTGACATAAAATGGCCATTGTGAACTGACTCACAATGGCCACCGTGAACTGACATAAAATGGCCATTGTGAACTGACATAAAATGGCCATTGTGAACTGAAGAAAAATGGTCATGGCAAACTGACATAAAATGGCCATTGTGAACTGACATACAATGGCCATTGTGAACTGACATACAATGGCCACCATGAACTGACATAAAATGGCCATTGTGAACTGACATAAAAAAGCCATTGCGACCTGACATAAAAAGGCCCCCGTGAACTGACATAAAATGGCCACTTTTAACTGAGATAAAATGGCCACCGTGAACTGAAATAAAATGGCCATTGTGAACTGACATACAATAGCCACCATGAACTGACATAAAATGGCCCCCGTGAACTGTGCATAAAATGGCCACCGTGAACTGACATAAAATGGCCCACGTGAACCGACATGAACTGGCCGTCACAACTGAGATAAAATGGCCATTGCAAACTGACATAAAATGGCCATTGTGAACGGACATACAATGACCACCGTGAACTGACATAAAATGGCCATTGCAAACTGACATAAAATGGCCATTGTGAACGGACATACAATGGCCACCGTGAACTGACATAAAATGGCCATTGCAAATTGACATAAAATGGCCATTGCAAATTGACATAAAATGGCCATTGTGAACTGACATACAATGGCCACCGTGAACTGACATAAAATGGTCATTGTGAACTGACATAAAATGGCCATTGTGTACTGACATACAGTGGACACCGTGAACTGACATAAAATGGCTGCCATGAACTGACATACAATGGCCGCCGTGAACTGACATAAAATGGCCATTGCGAGCAGACATAAAAAGGCCCCCGTCAACCGACATTAAATGACCACCGTGAACTGACATAAAATGGCCACCGTGTACTGACATAAAATGGCACCCATCGACTGAATAAAATGGCCCCCGTGAACTGACATAAAATGGCCACTGTGAACTGAGATAAAATGGCCACCGTGAACTGACATAAAATGGCCATTGTGAACTGACATACAATAGCCACCATGAACTGACATAAATGGCCCCCGTGAACTGATATAAAATGGCCACCGTGAACTGACATAAAATGGTCCCCGTGAACCGACATGAACTGGCCACCGCAACTGAGATAAAATAGCCATTGCAAACTGACACAAAATGGCCATTGTGAACTGACATGCAATGGCCATTGTAAACTGACATACAATGGCCACCGTGAACTGACACAAAATGGCCACCGTCAACTGAGAAAAAAATGGCCTTTGCAAACTGACATAAAATGTCCATTATGAACTGACATACAATGGCCATTGTGAACGAACATACAATGGCCACCATGAACTGACATAAAATGGCCCCCATGAACTGACATAAAATGGCCACCGTGAACTGACATAAAATGGCCCCCGTGAACCGACATGAACTGGCCACCGCATCTGAGATAAAATGGCCATTGCAAACTGACATAAAATGGCCATTGTGAACTGACAAAAAATGTCCATTGCAAATTGACATAAAATGGCCATTGTGAACTGACATACAATGGCCACCGTGAACTGACATAAAATGGCCATTGTGAACTGACATAAAATGGGCATTGTGAACTGACATAAAATGGCCATTGTGAACTGACATAAAATGGCCACTGTGAACTGACATAAAATGGCCAATGTGAATTGACATACAATGGCCACCGTGAACTGAAATAAAATGGCCCCCGTGAACTGACATAAAATGGCCAATGTGAACTGACATAAAATGGCCATTGTGAACTGACATAAATGGCCAATGTGAACTGACATACAATGGCTACCGTGAACTGACATAAAATGGCCATTCTGAACTGACATACAATAGCCATTGCGACCTGACACAAAATGGCCCCCGTGAACTGACATTAACTGTCCATTGTGAACTGACACAAAATGGCCATTGCGACCTGACATGAACTGTCCATTGTTAACTGACATAAAATGGCTATTGTGAACTGACATAAAATGGCTCCCGTGAACCGACATAAAATGGCCACCGTGAACTGACATACAATGGCCATTGTGAACTGACATACTAATGACCGACTGCTGGTTGTGGATTTTGTTTTGGCAGAGTCCCAGAGAGAGACGGAGAGACCGAGAGACCGAGAGAGATGGAGAGGGGAGAACAGCCTCCCCCCACCGAGAGAGATGGAGAAGGGGAACCCCCTCCCCCACCGAGAGAGATGGAGAAGAGGAACCCCCCCCCCCCCCACCGAGCGAGATGGAGAAGGGGTAACCCCCCCTCCCCCCACAGAGAGAGATGGAGAGGGGAGAACTCCCCCTCCACCGAGAGAGATGGAGAGGGTGGACCCCCCCCCCCCCGCTGAGAGAGAAGGAGAGGGCGACCCCCCCACCACCGAGAGAGATGGAGAGGGGGGACCCCCCACCGAAAGAGATGGAGAGGGGGGACTCCCCCAGCGAGAGAGATGGAGAGGGGGACCCCCCCCACCGAGAGAGATGGAGAGGCGGGAACCCCCACACCCACCGAGAGAGATGGAGAGGGGGGAACTCCCCCTCCACCGAGAGAGATGGAGAGGGTGGACCCCCCCCCCCCCCGCCGAGAGAGATGGAGAGGGTGGACCTCACCCCCCCGCCGAGAGAGATGGAGAGGGTGGACCCCCCCCCGCCGAGAGAGATGGAGAGGGTGGACCCCCCCCCCCCGCCGAGAGAGATGGAGAGGGTGGACCCCCCCCCCCGCCGAGAGAGATGGAGAGGGGGCCCCCCTCCACCGAGAGAGATGGAGAGGGGGGAACTTTGCCCCCACCGAGAGAGATGGAGAGAGGGGAGCCCTGCCCCCACCGAGAGAGATGGAGAGAGGGGAGCCCTGCCCCCACCGACAGAGATGGAGAGGGGAGAACTCCCCCTCCACCGAGAGAGATGGAGAGGCGGGAACACCCCACCCACCGAGAGAGATGGAGAGGGGGGACCCTTCCCCCCCCCCACCCCCACCGAGACGGAGAGGAAAACTGCAGGGGATGGGCACAATGGAAATGTGGAGCTTGTTCAAAGAACAGCTACTGCGTGTCCTTGATAAGTATGTACCTGTCAGGCAGGGAGGAAGTGGTCGAGCAAGGGAACCGTGGTTTACTAAGGCAGTTGAAACACTTGTCTAGAGGAAGAAGGAAGGAGGCTTATGTAAAGATGAGACATGAAGGTTCAATAAGGGCGCTCGAGAGTTACAAGTTAGCTAGAAAGGACCTAAAGAGGGAGCTAAGAAGAGCCAGAAGGGGACATGAGAAGTCTTTGGATGGTAGGATCAAGGATAACCCTCAAGCTTTCTACAGATATGTCAGGAATAAAAGAATGACTTGGGTAAGAGTAGGGCCAGTCAAGGACAGGAGTGGGAAGTTGTGCTTGGAGTCCGTGGAGATAGGAGAGGTGCTATACGAATATTTTTCATCACTATTCACACAGGAAAAAGACAATGTTGACGAGGAGAATACTGAGATTCAGGCTACTCGACTAGAAGGACTTGAGGTTCATAAGGCGGAGGTGTTAACTATTCTGGAAAGGGTGAAAATAGACAAGTCCCCCTAGCCGGATGGGATTTATCCTAGGATTCTCTGGCAAATGCTGTCCCCTTGTTCAAGAAGGGGAGTAGAGACAACCCCGGTAAATATAGACCAGTGAGCCTTACTTCTGTTGTGGGCAAAATCTTGGAAAGGTTTTTAAGAGATAGGGTGTATAATCATCTGGAAAGGAATAATTTGATTAGACATAGTCAACACGGTTTTGTGAAGGGTCGGTTGTGCCTCACAAACCATATAGAGTTCTTTGAGAAGGTGAGAAACAGGTGGATGAGGGTAAAGCAGTTGATGTGGTGTATATGGATTTCAGTAACGCGTTTGACAAGGTTCCCCACGGTAGGCTACTGCAGAAAATACGGAAGCATGGGATTCAGGAAGATTTAGCAGTTTGGATCAGAAATTGGCTAGCTGGAAGAAGACAAAGGGTGGTGGTTGATGGGAAGTGTTCAGACTGGAGTCCAGTTACTAGTGGTGTACCACAAGGATCTGTATTGGGGCCACTGCTGTTTGTCATTTTTATAAATGACCTGGAGGAGGGCGCAGAAGGATGGGTGAGTAAATTTGCAGCTGACACTAAAGTCGGTGGAGTTGTGGACAGTGCGGAAGGATGTTACAAGTTACAGAGGGACATAGATAAGCTGCAGCGCTGGGCTGAGAGGTGGCAAATGGAGTTTAATGCAGAAAAATGTGAGGTGATTCATTTAGGAAGGAATAACAGGAAGACAGCGTACTGGGCTAATGGTAAGATTCTTGGCAGTGTGGATGAGCAGAGAGATCTCGGTGTCCATGTACATAGATCCCTGAAAGTTGCCACTCAGGTTGAGAGGGTTGTTAAGAAGGTGTACGGTGTGTTAGCTTTTATTGGTAGAGTGTCTGAATTTTGGAGCCATGAGGTCATGTTGCAGCTGTACAAAACTCTGGTGCGGCCGCATTTGGAGTATTGCGTGCAATTCTGGTCGCCGCATTATAGGAAGGATGTGGAAGCATTGGAAAGGGTGCAGAGGAGATTTACCAGAATGTTGCCTGGTTATGGAGGGAAGATCTTATGAGGAAAGGCTGAGGGACTTGAGGCTGTTTTCGTTAGAGAGAAGAAAGTTAAGAGGTGACTTAATTGAGGCATACAAGGTGATCAGAGGATTGGATAGGGTGGACAGTGAGAGCCTTTTTCCTCGGATGGTGATGTCTAGCACGAGGGGACATAGCTTTAAATTGAGGGGAGATAGATATAAGACAGATGTCAGAGGTACGTTCTTTACTCAGAGAGTAGTAAGGGCGTGGAATGCTCTGCCTGCAACAGTAGTGGACTCGCCACACTAAGGGCATTCAAATGGTCATTGGATAGACATATGGACGATAAGGGAATAGTGTAGATGGGCTTCAGAGTGGTTTCACAGGTCGGCGCAACATCGAGGGCCGAAGGGCCTGTACTGCGTTGTAATGTTCTATGAGAGAGATGGAGAGAGGGGAACAGCCACCTCCCCACCGAGAGTGATGGAGAGGGGGGACCCCCCACCGAGAGGGATGGAGAGTGGGGACGCCCCCACCGAGAGGGATGGAGAGGGGGGAACAGCCACCTCCCCACCGAGAGTGATGGAGAGGGGGGACCCCCCACCGAGAGGGATGGAGAGGGGGGAACCCCCACCCCACCGAGAGAGATGGAGTGGGAGAACCCCCCCCCCCCCCACCGAGAGAGATGGAGAGGGGAAACCCCCCCCACCACCGAGAGAGATGGAGGGGGGGAATCCTCCCACACCGAGAGAGATGGAGAGACCGAATCCCCCCACACCGAGAGAGATGGAGAGGGCGAATCCCCCCACACCGAGAGAGATGGAGGGGGGAATCCCCCCCACCGAGAGTTGTGGAGTGGGGGGACCCCCCGCCCCCACCGAGAGGGATGGAGGGGGGACCCCCCCACCGAGAGGGATGGAGAGGGGGGAACCCCCACCACCACCGAGAGAGATGGAGAGGGGGGACCCCCCACCGAGAGAGATGGAGTGGGGGAACCCCCCCCCCACCGAGAGAGATGGAGAGGGGGGACCCCCCACCGAGAGAGATGGAGTGGGGGAACCCCCCCCCCACCGAGAGAGATGGAGTGGGGGAACCCCCCCCCACCGAGAGAGATGGAGAGGGGGGACCCCCCCACCGAGAGAGATGGAGTGGGGGAACCCCCCCACCCACCGAGAGAGATGGAGAGGGGAAACCCCCCCCCCACCACCGAGAGAGATGGAGGGGGGGAATCCCCCCACCGAGAGAGATGGAGAGGGCGAATCCCCCCACACCGAGAGAGATGGAGGGGGGAAATCCCCCCACCGAGAGTTGTGGAGTGGGGAGAACCCCCCCCCCCCCACCGAGAGGGATGGAGAGGGGGAACCCCCCCCCCAATCCACTGAAAGAACACGGCTGAAACCGATGGAGGGAGAAAAGAAAGGGGGGGTAAGGGGGTAAACAAGGAGCAGGGGGTCACACACCAGGTCGGCCAGGAAGGGCATCACGGAGGGTCTGCGGGGGAGAGAGGGGAAGGTTTAGGGAAAGGGGGTTTGGGGGGGGGGGGGGCAGACACGCCGAACTGAACGGCAACAGTTTGTAACGATAGAAACGTAAGAGAAAGCCTTTTCACTCTCTGAGAAATGTAAACTAGCCGCAATGCTCAGAATTGTGGAAACGGCAATAAAAAGATTTTTACAATAAATCCAGAGCCCAGTTCAGTTTTTCCAATTCAGGGGCAACTTAGCGCGGCCCATCCACCTGCCCTGCACATCTTTGGGTTGTGGGGGTGAGACCCAGGCTAACACGGGGAGAACGTGCAAACTCCACACGGACAGTGACCCAGAGCCGGGATTGAACAGTGGTTAGCACTGCTGCCTCACAGCTACAGGGCCCCAGGTTCGATTCCCTGCTTAGATCACTGTCTGTGCGGAGTCTGGACGTCCTCCCCGTGTCTGCGTGGGTTTCCTCCGGGTGCTCCGGTTTCCTCCCACCGTCCAAAGACGTGCAGGTTAGGTGGGTTGGCGGTGATCAATGCAAATTGCCCACAGTATCTAAAGATGTTCAGGTTAGGTGGGGTGACAGCGACGGGATAGGGGAGTGGGCCCAGGTATGGCGCTCTCTTCAGGGTTCACACTGTCTCTGTCATTATTGTTTACACCGACAATGCTGCCAAACTTTCTATCAAACTTTCTATCTCATTATCTTCAATCAGTACTCAACAAAGTCAAACTGAGACACACAGACACACACACACACACACACACACAAAGGCATACACACACACAGGCACACACACAGGCACACACACACACGCACACACAGGCATACACACACACAGGCACACACACAGGCACACACACATACACACACACAGACACACACAGACACACAGTCACACACTGCAATGAAGTTACTGAGAAAAGTCCCTAGTCTCCAAACTCTGGCGCCTGTTCGGGTACACTGAGGGTGAATACATAATGTCCAATTCACCAAACAGCACGTCCTTCGGGACGTCAGGGGGGAAACCGGAGCACCCGGGAGAAACCCACGCGGACAAGCGGAGAACGTGCAGACTCCGCACAGACTGCGACCCAAACCGGGATTCGAACCTGGGGCTCTGGAGCTGTGAGGCCGCAGTGCTACCCACTGTGCTACCGTGTAACTTCCAGTGCCGCATAAAGAATGCCACACATAACCCCCCCCCCTCAACACACACACACGTGTACAGAAAAACAGATACTCAAACTCAGACAGACTGGGTCAATACATCTTTCAAATGGAGCGAGATCCATTCTCCACCTTTAACTTGGAGAGGTGTATCTGGCCTGTGTGTGACCCAAGTCACACACTGACTCTGAACATCCTCACAGCAGCTTGGGGACAGATAATTCTGAAGCACTTTTCATAACCTTTGGGTATCACAAACTGCTTCACAGGCAATGGAGCCCTTTTGAAAGGTGGTAATTTAGGAAATGGACCAGCTAATTTCAGAGAGACACACAGAAACAGGATGAGATTGTGCTGTACATGTTTCACAGCTGTCACTGAGACACACACGAGATGTACAATATCAATTATTATTCTGAAGCATTTTGATTAAATCAGCCCTGAGACTGAATTCCAGTGTTTCAGAGTAAAGCTCCATCTACACTGCCCATCAAACACACACAACCCAAATACTGTCTGGGGTTAAATACAGAGTCAAAATCCCTCTGTCCTGTCCAAGGAATTTTTCATTGCAGATAGTTATTTTTATTTTTTGGAAAAGCAGAACTTAAATTGCACCGAATCCCAGGGTGGACTCTTGTTTATTTCAGCCCTTCACATTCAAATGTGAAGTTTAAGGTCCGATTACAGGTGTCTGCTTGTCTCTGTTTGTATATTCTCTGTTACTGTTGTTTTGTCACTTGTCTGAAGCATTTGAATAATAGGCCTTGGTTAATCAATCCTTCCTCACAGCACATGGAAGTTGTGAATCTTCAAGGCTCTCAGTCTAATGTAGTTAAAAAACAACTGCTTCCTTTGATCCTCAATCCATTTCCCAACCCGAAAAAGATCTCACACCTTTCCACAATGCAGGAATATCTCCATCAAAACCTCTAATCAGTTCCCCATACACTTGTTAAACTTGCCTGTGTGAAGTAAATTCCACTGACAGATTCCGAAAGCTGCACAGAGCAATGACTGGTTATTTTAAACTTTGAAACGGAACTATTTTAACTTGTCCATCAGTCCTATTAAACAGAAATGTTCTCCCTGTGGGCTGACAGTCTCTCAGCAAGATTGAAACATTGAGGGACCCCGCGTCCTGCATTTGACAACATTTGTGGCACTTCCACAATCTACGACACATTGCTGTCTGTATTGTGTGAATCCAACTGTGAAATATCTGTCCAGTTTAAACTTCCACTGTTTCTGCCTTGTCATCATTGATAAAGATCACGGTTTGATCACCCCTCTGTCTGAGGTGGGAGTGGGAGCATCGAGGGCTGCAGGCCCGTCCTCCTGTCCTCCCACCCCTCTGCCTGAGGTGGGACTGGGACCATCCAGGCTGCAGGCCCGGCCTCCTGACCTCCCACCCCTCTGCCTGAGGTGGGAGTGGGACCGCCTGGGGCTGCAGGCCCAGCCTCCTGTCCTCCCACCCCTCTGTCTGAGGTGGGAGTGGGACCGCCTGGGGCTGCAGGCCCGGCCTCCTGTCCTCCCACCCCTCTGTCTGAGGTGGGAGTGTGACCATCCATGGCTGCAGGCCGAGCCTCCTGTCCTCCCACCCCTCTGCCTGAGGTGGGACTGGGACCATCCAGGGCTGCAGGCCCAGCCTCCTGTCCTCCCACCCCTCTGCCTGAGGTGGGACTGGGACCATCCAGGGCTGCAGGCCCAGCCTCCTGTCCTCCCACCCCTCTGCCTGAGGTGGGAGTGTGACCATCCATGGCTGCAGGCCCGGCCTCCTGTCCTCCCACCCCTCTGCCTGAGGTGGGAGTGGGACCATCCAGGGCTGCAGGCCCGGCCTCCTGTCCTCCCACCTCTCTGCCTGAGGTGGGACTGGGACCATCCAGGGCTGCAGGCCGAGCCTCCTGTCCTCCCACCCCTCTGCCTGAGGTGGGACTGGGACCATCCAGGGCTGCAGGCCCAGCCTCCTGTCCTCCCACCCCTCTGCCTGAGGTGGGACTGGGACCATCCAGGGCTGCAGGCCCAGCCTCCTGTCCTCCCACCCCTCTGTCTGAGGTGGGACTGGGACCATCCAGGGCTGCAGGCCCAGCCTCCTGCCCTCCCACCCCTCTGGCCAGCACCTCGGGGGCATCCTCCACTGCCGGGGGCAGGGCGGACAAGACATTATGTGGGGGCGGCAGCCTCCCGTCGCTCCGCTGCCCCCGCGGTGCCCTCGCCCTCCCGCCTGCTCACGCGGCAGCTGGGGGTGAAGTGCTATGCCCACCCTACCATGACCATTGAGGCGGGCACCCGTGCGATGGGCGGGGCTGTCGGCCCCTCGGCCATCGTAGCCGCCTCGCGGATGTACCGCAAGGCCGGGTTCTTCCTGCGGGCCGAGCAGGCGGCCCACCGGGCCCTGGAAAGGGGGCTCACGGTGGGCGGGACACACGTGGCGGTGGAGACGCTGGAGGCCACCGCAGAACGTGTTGTTCTATCAAACGTCCCGCCCTCCCTCCCCACCGAGCTCCTCCTGCCCCATCCAAACCTACTGGGGGAGGTCAGGTCCGGGGCGGCGCCGCTGACGCTCGGCCTGCGGGACCCCTCCCTCCGCCATGTCTACTCCTTCCGCCGCCAGGCTCCTGTCCGCCTGAGCCGGGAGGGGGAGGGGGATGCTGCCGGGGCCTCTCCCGCCATGGAGGCCGTGCAGCAGGGCGATCCCGAGCCGCCCCCTCCCCGCAAGCGCCGCCTGCCTGGGCAAGGGGGGGTTCGCTGCCCCCTCCCCGGGCGAGGAGGGGGGGGGGTCTCCCGTGTTGGTGCCCATCCCCCTGACGCCTGGCCCGGGGCACACAATGAAGAGAAGCAAGGCCGGGGGGGCCTCCGAGGCCCCCGAGCCCCTCGAGCTGCTGTCGCCCCCCGAGCAGGAGGACCCGGGGTCGAGCGGAGACGAAGCCCCTGGGGTCCCGTCCTGGCCGGTGCAAGTTTCCTCCTCGGACGCCTCCTCTTCACCATCGCCGGGGGCTGGCAGTAGCAGCGACCTCTCATCGTGCCACTGTGGGCCGTGGACGGGGGAGGAGGGGACGGCTCCCCGCCCTCTACACCCGAGCGGGCGACGCCGGAGAGCCCTGTTTTCAACCTGGACATGTTTCCGGGGGGCCTCTCCGTGGTCTCGGAGTCGCCGGCGTGGGTGGAGGCGCCGTCCACGGGCCCTGAGCCGCGGGAGGAGCCTGCGAGGGACCTGCCTGAGGACGACCCTGAGGTGGGGTCGACACGGGCCAAGGGTTAGCCGGTGTGCCCGTGCCGCCCGCCATACTCCATGTGGCGGGGGACTCGAGCTCGGGAGGTGACCGTTCGGAGGAGGAAGGCTGCTCGGTGGCGGGTGAGGAGGAGGATTTAGACGCGCTCTGCAGCGAGGCAGAGGGCACTCTCACACCCGGCACCGAGTCTCCCCTCGTCCCCCCTGGGGAACGCCGGACATTTCTGGGAACGCACCATGGTCACCCAGACTGTGTGCGGCTGGCCCTGGGCAGCTGGAGAAATCTGGGGCTGCTCCTTGGCCCCGCCCGGGCCTATGCCAGAGAGGCCCGGGAGTTCGATCAAGACCAGGAGGAGCAGCGCCAAGCTGCTCAGTTCCTTGTGGGACTCCTGAGGGAGTGGAGGGGGCGGTACCCCCACTCTGAGCACTGAAGGTGATGGATAACTATTGCTGCTGACATGGAGGTAACCATGGCCAGCCTCAACATCAACGGCAGCAGCCACGCGCACCACCGGTTCCAGTTCTTGTCTATCCTCCGGGACGGAAAGTACGGGGTGTGCTTCCTGCAGGAAACCCAGGCCACCCGGGTAACGAAGCTCAGTGGACCCTGGAGGGGCAAGGAGGAGTCTTCATGAGTCACCTGGCCCCACGTTCGGGCGGGGTGGCTATCTTGTTGGCTCCACATTTTCAGCCGGAGATCTTGGGGGTCAAGGAGCCGGTGCCAGTCCGTCTGCTGCACCTAAAGGCCCGTTTCGGGGCAGCGGTGATTCACTTTGTAAATGTATCCGCTCCCGTGGCTGGACCGCAGCAGGCGGCTTTCTTCCAAAAGGTGTCCACTCTTCCAGGCACCATCCTGGTGGGAGAGTTGTTATTGAAAATATGGAAAGATGTGTAATTTGAAACATGGAAGTCTGGCAATATCTGGTCTGGGAGAAACAAGAGAGGATACAGGGAAAGATCCCACAAAGGGTTAACAGCAGCTGCCAGGAGAGGATTGTTAAATGCAGATAGCCTTGCTCAAGCAGGCTTAGCAAACAAGACAAACAGGATTCTGAATGAAGCCAAAAACAATGGCTCACACCTTCATTGAAAGTAACTGTCTTAGTTAGCAGCTGGAAAAAAGGATGAGGTTCAGTTGAATTTGGTGATAATTCTAGGTGTGAAAATTTGCTAAACCAGGTAAATTAAAGAAAACTGGAGACTATCAGTCTAGGAGAAACATAATTCAAAGCCAAAATCAAAGTCAAAATTATGAGCTGAGGACACAATTGGAAAATAAAACTACAGAAATGACAGGAATTAAAAGTAACACCTCTTGAAACCAAAGCATTTTGATCATCACAAAGGAAACACTGTAATCAGATCTCTGAGATGCAGTTATGTCAAAATGAATACTTAGTTGGTTTGGAAAGTTTAGATCAAAGATACTTTTTACAATCAAAGTGAAATAAGTTTCTTTACAATAAAATCATAAAAGCTAGATAACTGTTAGAAAAATATATAAACCCAGAGACCAGGGCAGGAACTACCAGAACCAGAACCAGAACTCAGAGGGAGGGAGAGAGAGAAGCAGAGAAGAAACAAGCAGCTCAGAGTCAGATTACAGTCAGCTCGGCCATGGGAAAGACAAGGCATAGCAGCCGAGCTAAAACAGCTAATACATCTCAGGAAGACTAGAATTTAAAGAGTCAGCTCAGAGATAGCCAGCAGAGCCAGCTCTCACAGCTCGGTACATGGGAAAGACAGGACACAGCAACCAAGCTCATCAGCGATTACATCTAAAGAAGACCAGACTTTAAAAAGAAGATTGATTGTCAAGGTGGGCCTGAGGGTCCCTTCAACCAACCAGAAGGACCCAGAAGCAAGGTCTTTTTCCTTTCTGTAAAGAAAGTATTTGCAGCTTTTAAAATAAAAAAATATAATAATAAAATAACTTAATTTAACCTGAAATAGTGGTTATTCCAAAGTCTACTTTACTTACTTAGCAATGCGGGACCCAGGATCGATGGTACTAAGTGGGAATTAGGTGAAATCTTCGGTGAAGGCATGGGTTATACCGGGGGATAATTAGAAAACATAGTTTGACCTGAATAGCACCCACTGAAGCTTGCATCGGAGTCGGGGAGTGAGAATCCCTGATCACCATTTAGAATGTCGGCCCTTTTTGGTATAGGGGGACTTCTAAGAATAGTGGTGAGTTTTCAAAAACATGGCGCCCAACGTTTTAATTAAAACCCTGTCAATTACGCCGAATGGGTTGCTTTATTTTCCACATGGCAGCCGTCGTGTTAACACCGTGTGAATTGCGCCCAGCCGGTTGTTTTGCTTTCTCCATGGCATCCAGCGTGGAGACCTAGAATACTAGAAGTTTCTAGGTAAAACGAGGCTAGAATAGTAGAAGTTTCTAAATCAGCAGAGGGGGCTTGAATATTAGAAGTTTCTAGTTCCCAACAAACGGTTGGAATATTAGAAGTTTCTAACCGGCACAAAGGCTGGAATATTAGAAGTTTCTGGTCTATTGTGAGTCAGACTTTACCTGCCGAGTTTAGTCTGGAAAGTCATGTGATTGATTTCTGTAAGGATATTCTGTGGATCGAGGGGACATAAAACTCAGGTTGGGTGTGAAATCAGCAAATTAGAAGATGCTGACCCTGAGAAAAAGTCTGCAAGACATCTTGGTGACAGCACTAAAAATCTTGCATCCATTACTGGTAAAAGGAGGTCAAAAAATAAATCATCCTTAGAGTAAGGCAGATTGTGAGGTTAAATCCTAAAGAAATAGAGGACGCCTAGAATCTTTAGAGACCAATAACCAATCGACCCTTAGCTAAAAACAGGAAGATAGTGCCTTAGTTAGCCTTGGGTAGGGCCCAGAAAGGGCACCTATCCTTAATTTCAGATTGCAACTGAAAGGGACAACCAGGAACAGAACTTAGAATTCCGAAAAATGGCAATTAGAATGATCCTCTTGCTTTGAAACACGGTTGAAGCAATGAACCAGAGTGGGAGAAATTAATAGAGGCAAAAAACTCCTGCATACGTGAAACTTTATCAGCATGGAGGGGTATCAATTTTTGTTAAAAGTAACTAAAACCCCACTGAATAGAGGTCCAAGATCCCAGTGTATAAACGTGCGTGCGTGTTCAATAAGGGTTGTGAAACCCTACAAAGTAGAGGTCCAAGATCTGAGCGGATGAATGAGTGTGTGTATGTCTAAGAAGGAATTGTGAATTTCCTTTGGTGTTTGTATTTTTAAAAAATGTTGTATTTTGCAAAACCGAATTTTACATCAATTAAAAGTTCACATCAATTAAAAGGGCAGCACGGTAGCATTGTGGATAGCACAATTGCTTCACAGCTCCAGGGTCCCAGGTTCGATTCCGGCTTGGGTCACTGTCTGTGCGGAGTCTGCACATCCTCCCCGTGAGTGCGTGGGTTTCCTCCGGGTGCTCCGGTTTCCTCCCACAGTCCAAAGATGTGCAGGTTAGGTGCATTGGCCATGATAAATTGCCTTTCGTGTCCAAAATTGCCCTTAGTGTTGGGTGGGGTTACTGGGTTATGGGGATAGGGTAGAGGTGTTGACCTTGGGTAGGGTGCTCTTTCCAAGAGCCGGTGCAGACTCGATGGGCCGAATGGCCTCCTTCTGCACTGTAAATTCTATGTAATCTATGTAAATAAATGGCAGGTAGAAATGTGATCAGTATTATGAGGTGATAAATTAGTATGTTCAGAGTTAAATTGGTCTCAGAATAAACAGATAAAGAGTTTGTACTGGGCAGCAGTCAGCTGTTTGCAGGCTTTGAAACTGAGCGTTGAAATTGACACTGCATAGCTCCGCAGGGTCCTAGTGCCCGATGAGCTCAAGAATGTCACCAGCAAAAATAATCATGCTTAGAATGTTAAATACATTGAAGAAGGAGCTTTAGAGAATAAAGATTTTGGATCAAAAGTTAGATTAAGAGAATTACTTGCAGGATAAGGAAAAGGGAATCTGATGGCAGGAAAAGATTTGATAAAAAGAGATGCAGGTAAAATTAAGATATTAAAACAATTGATAACACAGAATAAGTTTAGGTGAAGCTACCAACTAAAACTGCAGGAAAATAATCAGTGAAGCTGTAAAATGTGAAGACAAGTTTGTTCAGAATCTGGGTAAACATTGACTTAGCGAAGCATGGTGTCTGGAGCAAAATAAATTATATCACAATTAAAACAAATGACCCAATTGGTGGGAAGACAGTGAATTAAAACCCGTTAGCAGCATTGATTGGACAGATCATGAAGTTAAAATGTCATGTTTGGAACTTACCTTCATAAAAATCCGGCCGTAATCAAAATAAAGTAAGTGAAGTAAACGCAGTAGCAATATCAGGAATGTATCAGGGTAAGGTTTCGACAGATTGGATCAGAGTGAGTAAAAGGGGAGGAGTTTGAGATTCTTCGAATCTCACTCAGGGGTGCAATGACAGAAGGAGGAGGCTTAACAGGCCTTCATTGTGTGATGTACATCAATGATAAGGAAAAAAAACGAGTTAAAAAAAAAAGAAAAAAAAGGAACGAAATGGTAACAAAAGGAATCCGGAAGTCCTGGAGAGGGCACTTCGGGAGTGTTCAAACGAAGATAGAAAGTACAAAGTAAAGAATAGGGCCCTCTCCACCCTTGACCTGCTCATTTGATTTTTCAGATGGAAAAAGTAAATAACAGACAAACCAGTTCACAAGAAGGAAGAGAACTGCACTCCAGAAAGGAATGTTTTAGACAGGATTGGGGGGAAACTAATGATACAATCGCCTACATATTTGAGGAATTAAATGATAGAGCCCGAGGGAAAACTTTACGGGTTGGAAACAAATCAAAATCTCAAATTATTACTGAACAGTGAAACCTCCGGTCAGACATCTCTAACTGGACATCAGCTGATGGATGATCTACGGTCTCCACGGGGTATGTACTATGTGGTGGAGTTATTAAGGGTCTGGGCAGACAGCAGCGACTGACGAGGAACCCCAATATGATAAACGACAATAGTTTAAAAAATTTTGGAGCTTGATGCCAAGGGGAGAAAATTATTACCAATGAAGCAAACAATATTGCATTGTCGGGCTGTAAACATTATTAAGGAAGAAATGTCATGTCAATTGTTAGGCACTGTTATGGATGTATGATCATGGGGGTATGTGTGCCGTTAGAGAACTTGATCAGCATTTCGAAACTGTCTGAATATTTTAATAGAGGGGGAATAGTGGTAGTTTAGTGTGCTTTCTTGATTTAACTGCATAGAACATCACATATAATATTGAAGCTGTTAACACGCCATATTTAATATGTAGTGACCATTGGTTCCAAAGCCACGAAGGGATGTGTCGATATTGTACTTTATTTTTCGTATTGAAATTGTGATAACAGTTGCAATTATGTAAAGTTGTAACGCACGGTCTATTTGTGTAGTTAGGTGATGGGTAATGTGTTAAGATAAGACTTAATTTTTTTTTACTGTGTATTTAACAATAGGGAGAATTTATTTGGAAAAAGTGACAGTTCGATGTGGTTTTGCGAATACTGTTGGCATATTGTATTACAAATGTTGGAAGGGAAATGATAACAGACGAAAGGGATGTGAAGGAAGTTTGTCAGAATAATATTCTCTCCTGTACACCAGGGGCTGGCAGACATACATGGTTCAGAACAATATTAGACATTAATGTGGGGAAGTCAGGGTTAGAAGCAGGATCAATTGAATCTTTTAAATTAATGAAGCGAGGGAACCAGTGGGTGTACATGATGTCATAATTTACCATTCCAATGAGAAACGGTAAGCAATTTGGATGACAGAAAAATGGACACGAAACAGCCAGTGATGGACAAATGGCCTTTTTGGTGACTGATGGACTGAGTTGTGTGCTGTTTCTAAGGGACATGAGGAGGTTTCTACGGTGCTGCTACCCCAAGGAAGTAAACTGCTTTGGAGGTAGTGGAACACGGATATAGCTATTGTGTTACCTTCCTGAGCGGCTCCGGCTATGGTTCACCGTAATTGGACTTGAGGAAAGAACGAAAAAAGACACTGGTCTGTGATATGGATACATTTACAAATTGATTTCGATGCACAATTTAAAATCACAAAACATGGACATACAAATGAGAAAGGTCGGGTATAAATGTTCATCAGTACAATTAGATGGGGGGATAATTGATCAAATGATGTAGTTTGTTTCAAATGTCAAGACGGGGTGTTATTGAAAATATTGAAACATGTGTCATCTGAAACATGGAAGTCTGGCAATATCTGGTCTGGGAGAAACAAGAGAGGATACAGGGAAAGATCCCACAAATGGTTAACAGCAGCTGCCAGGAGAGGATTGTAAACTGCAGATAGCCTTGGTCAAGCAGGCTTAGCAAACAAGACAAACAGGATTTTGAATGAAGCCAAAAACCATGGCTCACACCTTCATTGAAAGTAACTGTCTTAGTTAGCAGCTGGAAAAAAGGATGAGGTTCAGTTGAATTTGGTGATAATTCTAGGTGTGAAAATTTGCTAAACCAGGTAAATTAAAGAAAACTGGAGACTATCAGTCTACGAGAATCATAATTCAAAGCCAAAATCAAAGTCAAAATTACGAGCTGAGGACACAATTGGAAAATAAAACTACAGAAATGACAGGAATTAAAAGTAACACCTCTTGAAACCAAAGCATTTTGATCATCACAAAGGAAACACTGTAATCAGATCTATGAGATGAAGTTATGTCAAAATGAATACGTAGTTGGATTGGAAAGTTTAGATCAAAGATACTTTTTACAATCAAAGTGAAATAAGTTACTTTATGATATAGTCATTAAAACTAGATAACTGTTAGAAAAATATGTAAACCCAGAGACCAGGGCAGGAACTACCAGAACCAGAACCAGAACTCAGAGGGAGGGAGAGAGAGAAGCAGAGAAGAAACAAGCAGCTCAGAGTCAGATTACAGTCAGCTCGGCCATGGGAAAGACAAGGCATAGCGGCCGAGCTAAAACAGCTAATACATCTCAGGAAGACTAGAATTTAAAGAGTCAGCTCTATGTCAGCTCAGAGATAGCCAGCAGAGTCAGCTCTCACAGCTCGGTACATGGGAAAGACAGGACACAGCAACCGAGCTCATCAGCGATTACATCTAAAGAAGACCAGACTTTAAAAAGAAGATTGATTGTCAAGGTGGGCCTGAAGATCCCTTCAACCACCCAGAAGGACCCAGAAGCAAGGTCTTTTTCCTTTCCGTAAAGAAAGTATTTGCAGCTGTTAAAAGAAAAAATATAATAATAAAATAACTTAATTTAACGTGAAATAGTGGTTATTCCAAAGTCTACTTTACTTACTTAGCAATGCGGGACCCAGGATCGATGCTACTAAGTGGGAAGTAGATTAAATCTTCGGTGAAGGTATGGGTTATACCGGGGGATAACTTGAAAATATAGTTTGACCTGAATAGCACCCACTGAAGCCTGCATCGGAGTCGGGAGTGAGAGTCCTTATCACCATTTAGAATCTCGGACCTTTTTGGTATTGGGGGAATTCTAAGAATAGTGGTGAGTTTTCAAAAACAGAGTGCATCGTCCTCGGAGGGGATTTTAATTGCACCCTCAAGGACAAGGACCGTGGTGAAGTCCAGCACAGCTCGGCGGCGGTGGTGAAGTTGAGGGACCTGGTTAGGTCCTTTGACTTGGTGGATGTCTGGTGGACTCTCCATCCTGAATTGCGGGTGCGCACCTCTGTGCGGCCCCCGTTCAGAGCGTCCAGCATCGACCGTCTTTACATTTCCAAGACGTACTTGCCCAGCGTTCCGACGGCCTCCATGGAGCAGGTGCCGAGCTCGGATCACCACCTGGTGTGGGCGGGTCTCGCCCCGTCCCGCGCTCAGACACGGTCCGCGTACTGGCACTTTAACAACCTGCTGCTGGAGGGCGAGCGGTTCCTGGACTCGTTCTGCCGTTTCTGGGCCGGCTGGAGAAGGGAGCGGGGTGGCTTCCCCTCCTTGAGGCTACGGTGGGATGTGGGCAAGGCCCAGAACCGTGCCTTCTGTCAGGGGTACACGAAGGGGTCTTCGGCGGTGCGGAACTCCACGATCGCCAACCTGGCTGAGGAATTCCTCGATCTGGAGTCACGTCTCGCTCAGCCCGATGAGGCCCGGCCCTGGGGCTGGTGTACAGGGAGAAGAGGGGCGCACTGCGGGGCCTGCAACTGGCCGGGTCCCGCGGCGAGGACGTGAGGTCGCGGATCCGTCTCCTAACGGACATGGACCGCGGCTCCCGCTTCTTCTACTCGCTGGAAAGAGGACGCGGGGCCCGTCGGCAGGTTTCTACGCTGCTGGCCGACGACCGGCCCCTCGTCTCGGATCCGGAGGGGGTCAGGACCCTGATCAGGGATTTTTACTCCGAGCTCTTCTCTCCGGATCCGTCCAGCGAGGACGCTTGCAGAGTTCTGTGGGAGGACCTGCCGCAGGTGGGCCCGGAGGGCTCCGGGAAGCTCGATAATGCCATCAACCTCCAAGAGCTGACCGGCGCCCTGGACAGCCTCTCACGGGGCAAATCCCCAGGGCTGGACGGGCTGACCGTGGAGTTCTTCAGGGCGTGCTGGGACGTCCTGGGGAGCGACTACGCGGGGGTCCTGGGGGAATGTACCGCGACCGGGGAGATGCCCCTTTCGTGGCGCAGGGCCGTCATTGCCCTGCTGCCCAAGAAGGGGGATCTCCGCCGACTTAAGACCTGGCGACCGGTCTCCCTCCTCAGCACGGACTATAAAATCTTTGCCAAGGTGCTGTGTTTACGCCTTGGCCCCGAGCTAGACCACATGATCCACCCTGACCAGTCCTACACAGTCCCGGACCGCACAATCTACACAATATCCACCTGGCCCGGGACATTATTCACTTTACCCAGCGGACTGGTATGTCGAGCGCCTCCCTGTCTCTTGACCAGGAGAAGGCGTTCGACAGGGTGGGGCCCGGGGATTTGCTCGGGACTCTGCGAGCTGTCGGGTTCGGGTGGGATTTTGTGGCCCGGATCCGGTTACTGTCCGCCGCCTCGGAGAGTCTGATTAAGGTTAACGGGTCCCTGACGGCGCCCCTTCGCTTTGGGAGAGGAGTGCGTCAGGGCTGCCCCCTGTCCGGCCAACATTATTCCCTCTGCGTGGGGCCTTTCCTGTGCCTCCTGCGGAGGGGGTTCACGGGGCTGGTTCTGCGCGAGCCGGACGGGGGGGGGGGTCCTCTCGGCGGACGCTGATGCCGTGTTCCTCATGGTCACTGACCCCGGGGACCCCCGGAGGATGCGAGAGAGCCAAGCTGTCTACTCCGCCGCGTCCTCCCCACGGATCAACTGGGCCAAATGTTCCGGACTCCTGGTCGGTCCGTGGCAGGTGGACCCCCTCCCGGAGGAGCTCGGGCCCTTCAGCTGGAGTCGGACCAACAGCCTCGACCTGGGAGTCCATCTTTGCCCGGCAGAGGGAGCCTGGCCGGCGAACGGGCAGGAGCTGGAGACCAAGGTCACCGCTGGCCTGGGACGCTGGACAGGACGGCTCCGAGTGCTGTCCCACAGGGGCCGAGTTCTCGTCATAAACCAGCTGATCGCCTCCATGCTGTGGTCCCGGCTGGTCACTGACTCCCCCCCCTGGCTTTGTCCCACCATCCAGAGAGCCCGGCTTCGGTTCCTCCGGGACAATCGACTGCACGGGGTCGCTGCGGAGGTCTGGAGTCTCCCGATGGCGGAGGGCGGTCAGGCGCTGGTGTGCCTCCGCACCCAGACTGCCACTTTCCACCCTCAGAATCTGCAGCGTTACCTGTACGCTGAGCCTCCTCCACGGTGGGGCCCTGGCGACGGATTTCTCCCCCCAGGGGCTCGGCCTGAACTACGACGTGCGGCTCCTGTCTGTGGACCAGCAGGGTCTTCGGAACTCTCTGTTGGCGCTGCCCGTCTTGTACCAGGTCCTCCTCAAAGTCTGGAACACGGTCTCCAGGCGCCGCAGCTCTCCCCCGTCAGGAGTGGCGGCTGTCGTAAGGGAGGCGCTGCTCAGGAATCCGCACCTCCGCCAATCTCCATTCGGGTGGCTGGCGGAGCGGAGGGATGTGGGTGCCGTGGGCAGGGCTGGGTGGCGGAGGGCGGTGGGTGCCGTGGGAAGGGCTGGGTGGCGGAGGGCTGTGGGTGCCGTGGGAAGGGCTGGGTGGGGGAGGGCCGGGCTGTGGGTGCCGTGGGCAGGGCTGGGTGGCGGAGGGCTGTGGGTGCCGTGGGAAGGGCTGGGTGGCGGAGGGCTGTGGGTGCCGTGGGAAGGGCTGGGTGGCGGAGGGCCGGGCTGTGGGTGCCGTGGGAAGGGCTGGGTGGCGGAGGGCGGTGGGTGCCGTGGGCAGGGCTGGGTGGGGCCGGGCTGTGGGTGCCGTGGGAAGGGCTGGGTGGCGGAGGGCCGGGCTGTGGGTGCCGTGGGCAGGGCTGGGTGGCGGAGGGCCGGGCTGTGGGTGCCGTGCGAAGGGTTGGGTGGCGGAGGGCCGGGCTGTGGGTGCCGTGGGCAGGGCTGGATGGCGGAGGGCTGTGGGTGCCGTGGGCAGGGCTGGGTGGCGGAGGGCCGGGCTGTGGGTGCCGTGGGAAGGGCTGGGTGGCGGAGGGCCGGGCTGTGGGTGCCGTGGGCAGGGCTGGGTGGCGGAGGGCCGGGCTGTGGGTGCTGTGGGAAGGGCTGGGTGGCGGAGGGCTCTGGGTGCCGTGGGCAGGGCTGGGTTGCGGAGGGCTGGGCTGTGGGTGCCGTGGGAAGGGCTGGGTGGCGGAGGGCTGTGGGTGCCGTGGGAAGGGCTGGGTGGCGGAGGGCTGGGCTGTGGGTGCCGTGGGCAGGGCTGGGTGGGGAGGGCTGTGGGTGCCATGGGAAGGGCTGGGTGGCGGAGGGCCGGGCTGTGGGTGCCGTGGGAAGGGCTGGGTGGCGGAGGGCTGTGGGTGCCGTGGGCAGGGCTGGGTGGGGGAGGGCCGGGCTGTGGGTGCCGTGGGCAGGGCTGGGTGGGGCCGGGCTGTGGGTGCCGTGGGAAGGGCTGGGTGGCGGAGGGCCGGGCTGTGGGTGCCGTGGACAGGGCTGGGTGGCGGAGGGCCGGGCTGTGGGTGCCGTGCGAAGGGTTGGGTGGCGGAGGGCTGTGGGTGCCGTGGGCAGGGCTGGGTGGCGGAGGGCCGGGCTGTGGGTGCCGTGGGAAGGGCTGGGTGGCGGAGGGCCGGGCTGTGGGTGCCGTGGGCAGGGCTGGGTGGCGGAGGGCCGGGCTGTGGGTGCCGTGGGAAGGGCTGGGTGGCGGAGGGCTGTGGGTGCCGTGGGAAGGGCTGGGTGGCGGAGGGCTGTGGGTGCCGTGGGAAGTGCTGGGTGGCGGAGGGCTGTGGGTGCCGTGGGAAGGGCTGGGTGGCGGAGGGCTGTGGGTGCCGTGCGAAGGGCTGGGTGGGGCCGGGCGGTGGGTGCCGTGGGCAGGGCTGGGTGGCGGAGGGCCGGGCTGTGGGTGCCGTGGGCAGGACTGGGTGGCGGAGGGCCGGGCTGTGGGTGCCGTGGGAAGGGCTGGGTGGCGGAGGGCTGTGGGTGCCGTGGGAAGTGCTGGGTGGCGGAGGGCTGTGGGTGCCGTGGGAAGGGCTGGGTGGCAGAGGGCTGTGGGTGCCGTGCGAAGGGCTGGGTGGGGCCGGGCGGTGGGTGCCGTGGGCAGGGCTGGGTGGCGGAGGGCCGGGCTGTGGGTGCCGTGGGCAGGACTGGGTGGCGGAGGGCCGGGCTGTGGGTGCCGTGGGAAGGGCTGGGTGGCGGAGGGCTGTGGGTGCCGGGGGAAGGGCTGGGTGGCGGAGGGCTGTGGGTGCCGTGGGCAGGGCTGGGTGGCGGAGGGCCGGGCTGTGGGTGCCGTGGGAAGGGCTGGGTGGCGGAGGGCTGTGGGTGCCGGGGGAAGGGCTGGGTGGCGGAGGGCTGTGGGTGCCGTGGGCAGGGCTGGGTGGCGGAGGGCCGGGCTGTGGGTGCCGTGGGAAGGGCTGGGTGGCGGAGGGCTGTGGGTGCCGTGGGCAGGGCTGGGTGGGGGAGGGCCGGGCTGTGGGTGCCGTGGGCAGGGCTGGGTGGGGCCGGGCTGTGGGTGCCGTGGGAAGGGCTGGGTGGCGGAGGGCCGGGCTGTGGGTGCCGTGGACAGGGCTGGGTGGCGGAGGGCCGGGCTGTGGGTGCCGTGCGAAGGGTTGGGTGGCGGAGGGCTGTGGGTGCCGTGGGCAGGGCTGGGTGGCGGAGGGCCGGGCTGTGGGTGCCGTGGGAAGGGCTGGGTGGCGGAGGGCCGGGCTGTGGGTGCCGTGGGCAGGGCTGGGTGGCGGAGGGCCGGGCTGTGGGTGCCGTGGGAAGGGCTGGGTGGCGGAGGGCTGTGGGTGCCGTGGGAAGGGCTGGGTGGCGGAGGGCTGTGGGTGCCGTGGGAAGTGCTGGGTGGCGGAGGGCTGTGGGTGCCGTGGGAAGGGCTGGGTGGCGGAGGGCTGTGGGTGCCGTGCGAAGGGCTGGGTGGGGCCGGGCGGTGGGTGCCGTGGGCAGGGCTGGGTGGCGGAGGGCCGGGCTGTGGGTGCCGTGGGCAGGACTGGGTGGCGGAGGGCCGGGCTGTGGGTGCCGTGGGAAGGGCTGGGTGGCGGAGGGCTGTGGGTGCCGGGGGAAGGGCTGGGTGGCGGAGGGCTGTGGGTGCCGTGGGCAGGGCTGGGTGGCGGAGGGCCGGGCTGTGGGTGCCGTGGGAAGGGCTGGGTGGCGGAGGGCTGTGGGTGCCGTGGGAAGGGCTGGGTGGCGGCCGGGGGTCCCTGGAGCGGGGCACACTCGAAGCTTTCCGGGCTGGCTGGGCCCCGCAGGGGGTGGGCTGCCGGACCGACCCCCATTCTCACACTTTCATTGGGCGGGTATTGGGTGAGGTTTGGTCTCTTTTCCTGTTCTGTTGGGGCTGTGCTCCACCCGCGGTTTGGGGCGCTCCCCACATTTTGTTTTGTCCATCAGTTACTTCTGGTCTGTTTTGCTTTGTTGTGTCCCAGCTCCAGGCCGATGCCAGCGGCGGGCGCTGCCTCACCCTGCCCGCGGGAAGAGCGGGCAGGACAGGCAATCTCAGGGAAAACAGATCCAAATAAACATTATATAGACATCAAATAAACAGCACCATCAAACTGTCCGACCCGAGACAATGCTGCTGGGGGAGGGGGACCGCGGCTGCTGGGGGAGGGGGACCGCGGCTGCTGGGGGAGGGGGACCGCGGCTGCTGGGGGAGGGGGACCGCGGCTGCTGGGGGAGGGGGACCGCGGCTGCTGGGGGAGGGGGACCGTATCTGCTGGGGGAGGAAGAGGGGACCGTGGCTGCTGGGGGAGAGGGGGAGGGGGACCGCGGCTGCTGGGGAGGGGGACGCTGTTGCTGGGGGAGAGGGAGGGGGACTACGGGCGCTGGGTGAGGGGGACCGCGTCTGCAGGGGGAGGGGGAATGGGACTGCGCTGCTGGGGGAGAGGAGGGGGACCGCGGCTGCTGGGGGAGGGGAGGGGGACCGCGGCTGCTGGGGGTAAGGAGGGGGACCGCGGCTGCTGGGGGAGGGGGAGTGGGACCGCGGCTGCTGGGGGAGGGGGAGGGATCGCGGCTGCTGGGGGAGGGGGGGATCGCGGCTGCTGGGGGAGGGGAGGGGGAACCGCGGCTGCTGGGGGCGGGAGGAGGGATCGTGGCTGCTGGGGAAGGGGAGGGGGAACGCGGCTGCTGGGGGGGAGGGGGACAGCGGCTGCTGGGGGAGGGTGGAGGGATCGTGGCTGCTGGGGGAGGGGAGGGCGACCGCGGCTGCTGGGGAGGGGGACCGTGGCTGCTGGGGAGGGGGACCGCGGCTGCTGCGGGAGGGGGACCGCGGCTGCTGGGGTAGGGGGAGGGGGACCGCGGCTGCTGGGGGAGGGGGAGGGGGACCGCGGCTGCTGGGGGAGGGGGAGGAGGACCGCGGCTGCTGGGGGAGGGGGAGGGGGACCGTGGCTGCTGGGGGAGGAAGAGGGCACCGTGGCTGCTGGGGGAGAGGGGGAGGGGGACCGCGTCTGCTGGGGAGGGGGACCGCGGTTGCTGGAGGAGAGGGAGGGGGACTGCGGGTGCTGGGTGAGGGCGACCGCGGCTGCTGGGGGAGGGGGAGGGGGACTGCGCTGCTGGGGGAGGGGAGGGGGACCGCGGCTGCTGGGGGAGGGGAGGGGGACCGCGGCTGCTGGGGGTTAGGAGGGGGACTGCGGCTGCTGGGGGAGGGGGGAGGGCTCGCGGCCGCTGGGGAGAGGGGAGGGATCGCGGCTGCTGGGGGAGGGAAGGGGGAACCGCGGCTGCTGGGGGAGGGGAGGGGGAACGCGGCTGCTGGGGGGAGGGGGACAGCGGCTGCTGGGGGAGGGTGGAGGGATCGTGGCTGCTGGGGGAGGGGAGGGCGACCGCGGCTGCTGGGGGAGGGGGGCAGGGATCGTGGCTGCTGGGGGAGGGGGGGACGGCGGCTGCTGGGGAGGGGGACCGCGGCTGCTGGGGGAGGGGGACCGCGGCTGCTGGGGGAGGGGGACCGCGGCTGCTGGGGGAGGGGGAGGGAGACCGCGGCTGCTGGGGGAGGGGTAGGGGGACCGCGTCTGCTGGGGGTGTGAGGGGGGCCGTGGCTGCTGGGGGAGGGGTACCGCGGCTGCTGGGGGAGGGGGACCGCGGCTGCTGGGGGAGGGGGACCGTGGCTGCTGGGGGGGGGGACCGCGGCTGCTGGGGGAAGGGGGAGGGATCGTGGCTGCTGGGGAAGGGGAGGGGGAACGCGGCTGCTGGGGGGGAGGGGGACAGCGGCTGCTGGAGGAGTGTGGAGGGATCGTGGCTGCTGGGGGAGGGGAGGGCGACCGCGGCTGCTGGGGGAGTGATCGTGGCTGCTGGGGTAGTGGGGGACGGCGGCTGCTGGGGGAGGGGGATCGCGGCTGCTGGGGAATGGGGAGGGATCGCGGCTGCTGGGGAGGGGGACCACAGTTGCTGGGGAGGTGGAGGGGGACTGCGGCTGCTGGGGGAGTGGGGAGGGGGGCGCGGCTGCTGGGGGAGGGGGAGGGTGACCGCGGCTGCTTGGGGAGGGGGTGAGGGGGTGAGGGTGAGGGGGGCCGCGGCTGCTGGGGGAGGGGCAGCGGGGCTGCTGGGGGAGGGGGTGAGGTTTGAGGGGGGGCGCGGCTGCTGGGGGAGGGGGAGGGTGACTGCGGCTGCTTGGGGAGGGGGTGAGGGGGTGAGGGTGAGGGGGTCCGCGGCTGCTGGGGGAGGGGGAGGGATCGCGGCTGCTGGGGGAGTGGTGTCCCGAAGCGTGGTACATTGGCGAGACCATGCAGACGCTGCAACAACGAATGAACGGACATCGCGCGACAATCACCAGGCAGGAATGTTCCCTTCCAGTCGGGGAACACTTCAGCAGTCAAGGGCATTCAGCCTCTGATCTCCGGGTAAGCGTTCTCCAAGGCGGCCTTCAGGACCCGCGACAACGCAGAATCGCCGAGCAGAAGCTTATAGCCAAGTTCCGCACACATGAGTGCGGCCTCAACCGGGACCTGGGATTCATGTCGCATTACATTCATCCCCCACCATCTGGCCTGCGAAATCCTACCAACTGTCCTGGCTTGGTACAATTCACACCTCTTTAACCTGGGGTTACCCCATCTCTGGATCTGTAAAGATTTAATCACCTGCTAATGCTCGCATTCCAAGCATTGGCTGGCAGCTTTGAATCTGTCTATATATCTGTTTCTGGAGCATACCTCTTCATTCACCTGAGGAAAGAGCAGCGCTTCGAAATCTCGTGACATCGAAACAAACCTGTTGGACTTTAACCTGGTGTTGTAAGACTTCTTTCTGCGCTCACCCCAGTTCAACGCCGGCATCTCCACATCATCTGTAAATACAGATATTCTAAACAGGGACCACAGTAAATAATGATATTCTACCCAGGGACCACTGTAAATAATGATATTGTATGCCGGGGCCTCTGTTAATATTTATAAATAACCCAGGGACCACTGTAAATAAAGAAATGCCACCCAGGGACCATTGTAAATAAGATATACTGCACAGGGACCACTGTCAATAATGATATACCAGCCAGTGACCACTGTAAATAAAGGTACACCACCCAGGGACCACTGTAAATAAAGATAAACCACCCAGGGACCATTGTAAATAATAATAACCTACCCAGGAACCACTGTAAATAAGATATACTGCACAGGGACCACTGTCAATAATGATATACCAGCCAGTGACCACTGTAAATAAAGAAATATCACCCAGGGACCACTGTAAATAAAATTATACCACCCAGGTACTATTGTAAATAATGATATACTACACAGTGGCCACTGTAAATAAAGGTATCACGCCCAGGAACCACTGTAATTAAAGACTTTCTATACAAGGACCACTGCAAATAATGATATACTACCCAGGGACCACTGCATATAATGATATACTATCCAGTGATCATTGTAAATAATGATATACTACCCAGGGACCACTGCAGATAATGATATACTGCACACAGCCACTGTAAATAATGGCATACTACCCAGGGACCACAGTAAATAATGATGTACTACCCAGGGACCACTGTAAAGAATGATATACTACCAGGGACCACTGTAAAGAATGATATACTACCAGGGACCACTGTAAATAAAGATATTCTACACAGGGACAACTGTAAATAGTGATATAATACTGAGGGACAACTGTAAATAATGATATTCTACCCAGGGGCCACTGTAAATAATGATGTACTACACAGGGGTCACTGTAAATAATGATGTACTACACAGGGGTCACTGTAAATACTGATATTCTACCTAGGGGCCACTGTAACTAATGATATACTACCCAGGGACAACTGTAAATAATGATGTACTACACAGGGGTCACTGTAAATACTGATTTACTACACAGGGGTCACTGTAAATAAAGATATACTGCCCAGGGACGACTGTAAATAATGATATACTACCCAGGGACCACAGTAAGTAATGATGTACTACCCAGGGACCACTGTAAAGAATGATATACTACCAGGGACCACTGTAAATAATGATATACCACCGAGTGAACACTGGAAATCATGATACTCTTCCCAGGGACCACAGTAAATCATAGATCATAGAATTTACAGTGCAGAAGGAGGCCATTCGGCCCATCGAGTCTGCCCGGCTCTTGAAAAGAGCACCCTATCCAAGTCCACATCTCCACCCTATCCCCATAAGCGAGTAACCCCACCCAACACTAAGGGCAATTTTGGACACTAAGGCAATTTATGATGGACAATTCACCTAAACTGCACATCTTTGGACTGTGGGAGGAAACCGGAGCACCCGGAGGAAACCCACGCACACACGGGGAGGATGTGCAGACTCCGCACATCCGGGAATCGAACCTGGGACCCTGGAGCTGTGAAACAATTGTGCTATCCACTATGCTACCGTGCTGCACACTAAATGATATAGTGGTGCTAAATGATACAGTATAATGATATACTTACCAGGGACCACTGTAAATAAAGATAAACCACCCAGAGACCACTGTAAATAAAGATAAACCACCCAGGGACCACTGCAAATAAAGATAAACCACCCGGGGACCACTGTAAATAAAGATAAACCACCCAGGGACCACTGCAAATAAAGATAAACCACCCGGGGACCACTGGAAATAAAGATAAACTACCCAGGGACCACTGCAAATAAAGATAAACCACCCGGGGACCACTGTAAATAAAGATAAACCACCCAGGGACCACTGTAAATAAAGATAAACCACCCGGGGACCACTGTAAATAAAGATAAACCACCCAGAGACCACTGTAAATAAAGATAAACCACCCGGGAACAACTGTAAATAAAGATAAACCACCCGGGGACCACTGTAAATAAAGATAAACCACCCAGGGACCACTGTAAATAAAGATAAACCACCCGGGGACCACTGGAAATAAAGATAAACTACCCAGGGACCACTGCAAATAAAGATAAACCACCCGGGGACCACTGTAAATAAAGATAAACCACCCAGGGACCACTGTAAATAAAGATAAACCACACAGGGACCACTGTAAACAAAGATAAACCACCCAGAGACCACTGTAAATAAAGATAAACCACCCAGGGACCACTGTAAATAAAGATAAACCACCCAGGGACCACTGTAAATAAAGATAAACCACCCAGGGACCACTGTAAATAAAGATAAACCACCCGGGGACCACTGTAAATAAAGATAAACCACCCGGGGACCACTGGAAATAAAGATAAACTACCCAGGGACCACTGCAAATAAAGATAAACCACCCGGGGACCACTGTAAATAAAGATAAACCACCCAGGGACCACTGTAAATAAAGATAAACCACACAGGGACCACTGTAAATAAAGATAAACCACCCAGAGACCACTGTAAATAAAGATAAACCACCCAGGGACCACTGTAAATAAAGATAAACCACCCAGAGACCACTGTAAATAAAGATAAACAACCCAGAGACCACTGTAAATAAAGATAAACCACCCGGGGACCACTGTAAATAAAGATAAACCAACCAGGGACCACTGTAAATAAAGATAAACCACCCAGGGACCACTGTAAAAGATAAACCACCCAGAGACCACTGTAAATAAAGATAAACCACCCAGGGACCACTGTAAATAAAGATAAACCACCCAGGGACCACTGTAAATAAAGATAAACCACCCAGAGACCACTGTAAATAAAGATAAACCACCCAGGAACCACTGTAAATAAAGATATACCACCCAGAGAGCTTTGTAAATAATGATAAACAACCCGGGAACCACTTTAAATAAGACACTGCACAGGGCCCACTGTAAATAATGATATTCTAATCAGAGACCACAGTAAATAATGATATACTTCCAGGGATCACTGTAAATAAAGCTATACTGCCGAGGGACCACTGTAAATAAAGTCATACTACCCAGGGACTGTTGTAAATAATGATATACTACACAGTGACCACTGTAAATAATACGAAGTCTTACAACACCAGGTTAAAGTCCAACAGGTTTGTTTCGATGTCACTAGCTTTCGGAGCGCTGCTCCTTCCTCAGGTGAATGCAGAGGTATGTTCCAGAAACACATATATAGACAAATTCAAAGATGCGAAACAATGCTAGGAATGCGAGCATTAGCAGGTGATTAAATCTTTACAGATCCAGAGATGGGGTAACCCCAGGTTAAAGAGGCGTGAATTGTACCAAGCCAGGACAGTTGGTAGGATTTTGCAGGCCAGATGGTGGGGGATGAATGTAATGCGACATGAATCCCAGGTCCCGGTTGAGGCCGCACTCATGTGTGCGGAACTTGGCTATAAGTTTCTGCTCGGCGATTCTGCGTTGTCGCGGGTCCTGAAGGCCGCCTTGGAGAACGCTTACCCAGAGATCAGAGGCTGAATGCCCTTGACTGCTGAAGTGTTCCCCGACTGGAAGGGAACATTCCTGCCTGGTGATTGTTGCGCGATGTCCGTTCATTCGTTGTCGCAGCGTCTGCATGGTCTCGCCAATGTACCACGCTTCGGGACATCCTTTCCTGCAGCGTATGAGGTAGACAACGTTGGCCGAGTCGCACGAGTATGTACCGTGTACCTGGTGGGTGGTGTTCTCACGTGTAATAGTGGTATCCATGTCAATGATCTGGCACGTCTTGCACAGATTACCATGACAGGGTTGCGTGGTGTCGTGGTCACTGTTCTGAAGACTGGGTAGTTTGCTGCAAACAATGGTTTGTTTGAGGTTGCGCGGTTGTTTGAAGGCAAGTAGTGGGGGTGTGGGGATGACCTTGGCAAGATCTTCATCGTCATCAATGACGTGTTGAAGGCTGTCAAGAAGTTCTGCACACATGAGTGCGGCCTCAACCGGGACCTGGGATTCATGTCGCATTACAGTCATCCCCCACCATCTGGCCTGCAAAATCCTACCAACTGTCCTGGCTTGGTACAATTCACACCTCTTTAACCTGGGGTTACCCCATCTCTGGATCTGTAAAGGGTTAATCACCTGCTAATGCTCGCATTCCAAGCATTGTTTGGCATCTTTGCATTTGTCTATATATGTGTATCTGGAACAGACCTCTGCATTCACCTGGGGAAGGAGCAGCGCTCCGAAAGCTAGTGACATCGAAACAAACCTGTTGGACTTTAACCTGGTGTTGTAAGACTTCGTACTGTGCTCACCCCAGTCCAACGCCGGCATCTCCACATCACTGTAAATAATGATATTCTAACCAGAGACAAGTGTAAATAATGATATATTACCCAGGGACCACTGAAACAATGATATCCTGATCAGGGATCATTGTAAATTATGACATACAGCCTAGGTACCACTGTAAAAATGATATACTGCCCAGGGACCGCTGTAAATAATTATATACCAGCCAGTGACCACTGTAAATAATGATATTCTAATCAGAGACAACTGCAAATAATGATATATTACCCAGGGACCACTGTAAATAATGATATACTATCAGCGACTACTGTAAATAAAGACATACTACACAGGGACCACTGTAAATAATGATATACTACCCAGGGACCACTGTAAATAATGATCTACTACCCAGGGACCACTTTAAATAATTACTTACTACCCAGTGATCACTGCAAAGAATGATATACTACCAGGAACCACTGTAAATAGAGGTACACTCCCAGGGACCATTGTAAATAAAGACATACTACACAGGGACCACTGTAAATAATTATTTACTACCCAGTGACCACTGTAAATAATTATATGCTACCCAGGGACCACTGTAGATAATGATATGCTGCCCAGGGCCGACTGCAAACAGTGATATACTGCACAGGCGCACTGTAAAAAAATTATATACTACCCTGGGACCACTGTAAATAATGATACGTTGCCCAGAAACCACTGTAAATAATGTTAAACTATGCAGGGAACACTGAAAATAATGATATACAGCACAGGGACCAATTTAAATAATGATATTTTACTCAGGGACAACTGTAAATAATGATATTCTACACTGGGACCAGTGTAAATAATGATATACTGCACAGGGAGCACTGAAAATAATGAAATACTGCCCAGGGACCACTGTAAATAATGATATTCTACCCAGGGCCAAATGCAAATAATAATGTACTACCCAGGCACAACTGTAAATAATGACATTCTGACCGGGGACCACTGTAAATGCTGATATTCTACCAGGGAATACAGTAAATAATGATTTACTACCCAGGGACCACTGCAGAAAATAATATACTACCGATGGACAACTATTAATAATGGTGAAGTGCCCATGGAACGCTGTAACAAATGATATTCTACCAAGGAACCACTGTAAATAATGATATACTGCCCAGGGGCCACTGTAAATAAAGACTTACTGCCCAGGGTCCACTGTAAATGATGATATACTACCCAGGGACCACTGTAAATAATGGTATACAACCTAGGGCCCACTGTAAATAATGATATACTGCCCATGGCCCACTGTAAATAATGATATACTGCCCAGGGACCACTGTAAATAATGATATACTCCCCAGGGACCACTGTAAATAAAGATATACTGCCCAGGGTCCATTGCAAAAATGATATACTACACAGGGACCACTGTAAATAATGATATACTGCCCAGGGACTACTGCATATAATGGTATACTGCCCAGGGACCACCGTAAATAATGATATACTTTCCACGGTTCAATGTAAATAATGATATACACCCGAGGGACCACTGTAATTATTCATGTACTACCCAAGGACCACTGTAAGTAATAACAAACGGCCCAGGGACCAGTGTAGTTAATGATATTCGACCCAGGGACCACTGTAAATAATGATATTCTACTCAGGCACCACAGTAAATAATGAGATACTACCCATGGACCACAGTAAATAATTATATAATACCCAGGGACCACTGTAAATAATGCTATACTACCCAGGGAACACTGTAAATAATGAGATACTACCCAGGGACCACTGAAAATAATGACATTCTACCCAGGGACCACTGTAAATAATGATTATCTACACAGGGACCACTTTAAATAATCATCCACTGTCAAGAGACCACTGTAAATAATGATATACTGCCGAGGGACCACTGTCACTAATGAAATACTATCCAGCGATCACTGTAAATGATGTTACCGACCCAAGGCCAATGTAAACAATGACATACTACCCAGGGACCACTGTCAATAATGGCATGCCACCCTGGAACCTTTGTAAATAATGGGATACTACCCAGTGACCACGGTAAATAATGACATACTACCCAGGGACCACTGTAAATAATCATATACTACCCTGGAACCATTGTAAATAATGGGATACTACCCAGTGACCACGGTAAATAATGACATACTACACAGGACCACTGTAAATAATGATATACTACCCTTGGAACACTGTAAATAATGATATACTATCCAGGGACCACTGTAAATAATGATATATTTCCCAGAGACCACTGTAAATAATGATATACCACCCAGTACTACTGTCAATAATGATATACTATGCAGAATCCACTGTAAATTAAGAGGTACTACACAGGGCACACTATAAATGATGACCTAATGTCCAGGGACCACTGTAAATAATGATATATTTCCCAGAGACCACTGTAAATAATGATATACCACCCAGGGACTACTGTCAATAATGATATACTATCCAGAATCCACTGTAAATTAAGAGGTACTACACAGGGCACACTATAAATGATGACATAATGTCCAGGGACCACTGTAAATCATGATGTGCCACTCTGGGACCACTGTAGATAATACTACACTACACTGGGACCACTGTAAAGGATGATATACTACCCAGTGACCTGTGTAAATAATGACATACTACCCAGGGACCAGTGTAAATAATGATATACTTCCCAGGAACCGCGGTCAATGATGATATACTACCCAGAGCCCTCAGTGATTAATGATATATTGCCCTGGGACCACTGTAAATAATGATATACTACCCAGGGACCACTGTAAGTAATGGTATACTGCCCAGGGACCACTGTGCTTAATTATATATTGCCCAGGGACCACTGTAAATAATGATATACTGCCCATGGACCACTGCGAATAAAGATGTACTGCACAGTGCACACTATAATTGTCTTGCACAGATTACCATGGCAGGGTTGTGTGGTGTCGTGGTCACTGTTCTGAAGGCTGGGTAGTTTGCTGCAAACAATGGTTCGATTGAGGTTGCGCGGTTGTTTGAAGGTAAGTAGTGGGGGTGTGGGGATGACCTTGGCAAGATGTTCATCGTCATCAATGACGTGTTGAAGGCTGTGAAGAAGATGACGTAGTTTCTCCGCTCCGGGGAAGGACTGGACGACGAAGGGTATTCTGTCGGTTGTGTCCCATGTTTGTCTTCTGAGGAGGTCGGTACGGTTTTTCACTGTGGCGCGTTGGAACTGTCGATCGACGAGTCGAGTACCATATCCCATTCGTACGAGGGCATCTTTCAACGTCTGTAGATGTCTGTTACGCTCCTCCTCGTCTGAGCAGATCCTGTGTATACGGAGCGCTTGTCCATAGGGGGTGGCTTCTTTAATGTGTTTAGGGTAGAAGCTGGAGAAGTGGAGCATCATGAGGTTATCCGTGGGTTTGCGGTAAAGCGAAGTGCTGAGGTGACCGTCCTTGATGGAGACGAGTGTGTCCAAGAATGCAACTGATTTTGGAGAGTAGTCCATGGTGAGGCTGACGGTTGGATGGAACTTATTAATGTCATTGTGTAGTCGTTTCAGTGATTCTTCGCCGTGGGTCCAAAGGAAAAAAATGTCATCGATGTATCTGGTGTATAACATCGGTTGAAGGTCCTGTCCGGTGAGTAGGTCCTGTTCAAACTTGTGCATGAATATGTTGGCGTACTGGCGTGCGAATTTGGTCCCCATGGCTGTTCCGTGCGTCTGAATGAAGAACTTGTTGTCGAAGGTGAAGACGTTGTGATAAAGAATGAAGTGGATGAGTTCCAGAATTGCGTCTGGAGATTGGCAGTTGTCGGTGTTGAGTACTGAGGCTGTTGCAGCAATGCCGTCGTCATGGGGGATGCTGGTGTAGAGTGCCGAGACGTCCATTGTGACGAGGAATGTTCCTGGTGCAACTGGTCCATGGGTGCTGAGTTTCTGTAGGAAGTCCGTCGTGTCGCGACAGAAGCTGGGTGCACCTTGTACGATGGGTTTCAAGATGCCCTCGATGTCGCCAGAGAGGTTCTCACACAGGGTCCCATTGCCTGAAACGATAGGGCGGCCTGGTGTGTTGGCCTTATGTATTTTCGGGAGGCAGTAGAGATCTCCAATGCGGGGAGTACGTGGGATGAGAGCACGTAGGGTGCTCTGAAGATCTGGATCCAAGGTCTTGATCAGTCTGTTAAGTTGGCGGATGTGTTCCTTGGTCGGATCTGCGGGTAACTGTCTGGAGTGTTCTTGGTTGTTCAGTTGTCGGTATACTTCTTTGCAGTAGTCCGTTCTGTTCAGTACGACAGTGACCCCCCCTTTGTCTGCTGGTTTGATGACGATGCTGCGGTTGGTCTTGAGAGCGCGGATGGCATTGCGTTGTGCTTGGGTGACGTTCGGGGCTGTCTTGTGAATGCGACTGATGAATCTGGCATTGACGCGACTCCTGACGGCTTGAGCATACATGTAGAGTCTAAGGCAGCTGCCTTCCGGAGGGGTCCTCCGGAATGAGAGGGAATGAGACCGGGAATGAGACCTCTTCATTCACCTGAGGAAGGAGCAGCGCTCCGAAAGCGAGTGACATCGAAACAAACCTGTTGGACTTTAACCTGGTGTTGTAAGACTTCGTACTGTGCTCACCCCAGTCCAACGCCGGCATCTCCACATCAATGATATAATACCCAGTGACCACGGTAAATAATGATACACTACCCAGGGACCACTGTAAATATTGATATACTATCCAGGGACCACGGAAAATAATGATGTACTACCTACGGTACATTGTAAATAATGATATTCTACCCGTGGTCCACTGTAAATATTGATATACAATCCAAGTACCACAGTAAATAATAATTAATATCCCAGGAGCCACTGTAAATGATGATATTTTACCCAGGGACCACTGTAAATAATGATATTGTACGCCGGGACCTCTGTTAATATTTATAAATAACCAGGGCGCTGTAAATATTGAGACATTACCCAGGGAACAATGTAACTAATGATATATTACACAGGGACCACTGTAAATAATGATATTCTACCCAGTGACCACTGTAAATAATGATACACTACCGAGGGACCACTGTAAATAATGATATTATACACAGGGACAACTGTAAATAATGATATTGTACGCCGGGACCTCTGTTAATATTTATAAATAACCAGGGCGCTGTAAATATTGAGACATTACCCAGGGAACAATGTAACTAATGATATATTACCCAGGGACAACTGTAAATAATGATATTCTACCCAGTGACCACTGTAAATAATGATACATTACCCAGGGACCACTGTAAATAATGATATTCTACACAGGGAACACTGTAAATAATGATATTCTACCCAGGGACCACTGTAAATAATGATATTCTACACAGGGACCACTTTAAACAATGATATAATATCCAGTGACCACTGTAAATAATGATACACTACCCAGGGACCACTGTAAATAATGATATTCTACCCAGGGACCACTGTAAATAATGATATTCTACACAGGGACCACTGTAAATATTTAATGTCGTGCTCTGTTTAATTTTACATTGTTCACTGTAGGGCACTGTTTCATTGTACCGTATTTAATGTCGGGCTCTGTTTAATTTTACCTTGTTCAGTGTAGGGCACTGTTTCATTGTACTGTATTTAATGTCGGGCTCTGTTTAATTTTACATTGTTCAGTATAGGGCACTGTTTCATTGTCCCGTATTTAATGTCGGGCTCTGTTTAATTTTACATTGTTCACTGTAGGGCACTGTTTCATTGTACTGTATTTAATGTCGGGCTGTGTTTAATTTTACCTTGTTCACTGTAGGTCACTGTTTCATTGTACTGTATTTAATGTCGGGCACTGTTTAATTTTACATTGTTCAGTGTAGGGCACTGTTTCATTGTCCCGTATTTACTGTCGGGCTCTGTTTAATTTTACATTGTTCACTGTAGGTCACTGTTTCATTGTACTGTAATTAATGTCGGGCTCTGTTTAATTTTACCTTGTTGCATGTAGGTCACTGTTTCATTGCACCGTATTTAATGTCGGGCTCTGTTTAATTTTACATTGTTCACTGTAGGGCACTGTTTCATTGTACCGTATTTAATGTCGGGCTCTGTTTAATTTTACCTTGTTCACTGTAGGTCACTGTTTCATTGTACCGTATTTAATATCGGGCTGTGTTTAATTTTACATTGTTCAGTGTAGTGCACTGTTTCATTCTACCGTATTTAATGTTGGGCTCTGTTTAATTTTACCTTGTAGCTTGTAGGGCACTGTTTCATTGTACTGTATTTAATGTCGGGCTCTGTTTAATTTTACCTTGTTCACTGTAGGTCACTGTTTCATTGTACTGTATTTAATGTCGGGCACTGTTTAATTTTACATTGTTCACTGTAGGGCACTGTTTCATTGTGCTGTATTTAATGTCGGGCTCTGTTTAATTTTACTTTGTTCACTGTAGGGCACTGTTTCATTGTAGCGTATTTAATGTCGGGCTCTGTTTAATTTTACATTGTTACTGGTAGGGCACTGATTCATTGTATCGTATTTAATGTCGGGCTGTGTTTAATTTTACATTGTTCACTGTAGGGCACTGTTTCATTGTACCGTATTTAATGTCGGGCTCTGTTTAATTTTACCTTTTTCAGTGTAGGACACTGTTTCATTGTACCGTATTTACTGTCGGGCTCTGTTTAAATTTACCTTGTTCAGTGTAGGGCACTGTTTCATTGTACCGTATTTAATGTCGGGCTGTGTTTTATTTTACATTGTTCAGTGTAGGGCAATGTTTCATTGTACCGTATTTAATGTCGGGCTGTGTTTAATTTTACCTTGTTCACTGTAGGCACTGTTTCATTGTACCGTATTTAATGTTGGGCTGTGTTTAATTGTACATTGTTCACTGTAGGGCACTCTTTCATTGTACCGTATTTACTGTCGGGCTGTGTTTAATTTTACCTTGCTCAGTGGAGGGCACTGTTACATTGTACTGTATTTAATGTCGTGCTCTGTTTAATTTTACATTGTTCACTGTAGGGCACTGTTTCATTGTACCGTATTTAATGTCGGGCTCTGTTTAATTTTACATTGTTACTGGGAGGGCACTGATTCATTGTATCGTATTTAATGTCGGGCTGTGTTTAATTTTACATTGTTCACTGTAGGGCACTGTTTCATTGTACCGTATTTAATGTCGGGCTCTGTTTAATTTTACCTTGTTCAGTGTAGGACACTGTTTCATTGTACCGTATTTACTGTCGGGCTCTGTTTAAATTTACCTTGTTCAGTGTAGGGCACTGTTTCATTCTACCGTATTTAATGTCGGGCTGTGTTTTATTTTACATTGTTCAGTGTAGGGCACTGTTTCATTGTACCGTATTTAATGTCGGGCTGTGTTTAATTTGACCTTGTTCAGTGTAGGACACTGTTTCATTGTACCGTATTTACTGTCGGGCTCTGTTTAAATTTACCTTGTTCAGTGTAGGGCACTGTTTCATTGTACCGTATTTAATGTCGGGCTGTGTTTTATTTTACATTGTTCAGTGTAGGGCACTGTTTCATTGTACCGTATTTAATGTCGGGCTGTGTTTAATTTTACCTTGTTCACTGTAGGCACTGTTTCATTGTACCGTATTTAATGTTGGGCTGTGTTTAATTGTACATTGTTCACTGTAGGGCACTCTTTCATTGTACCGTATTTAATGTCGGGCTGTGTTTAATTTTACCTTGCTCAGTGGAGGGCACTGTTACATTGTACAGTATTTAATGTCGTGCTCTGTTTAATTTTACATTGTTCACTGTAGGGCACTGTTTCATTGTACCGTATTTAATGTCGGGATATGTGTAATTTTACATTGTTCTTTGTAGGTCACTGTTTCATTGTACTGTATTTAATGTCGGGCTGTGTTTAATTTTACCTTGCTCAGTGGAGGGCACGGTTACATTGTACTTTATTTAATGTCGTGCTCTGTTTAATTTTACATTGTTCACTGTAGGGCACCTATTCATTGTACCGTATTTAATGTCGGGCTATGTTTAATTTTACATTGTTCACTGTAGGTCACTGTTTCATTGTACTGAATTTAATGTCGGGCTGTGTTTAATTTTACATTCTTCACGGCAGGGCATTGTTTCATTGTGCTGCATTTAATGTTGGGCTCTGTTTAATTTTACCTTGTTCACTGTCGGGCACTGTTTCGTTGTCCCGTATTTAATGTCGGGCTCTGTTTAATGTTACATTGTTCAGTGGAGGGCACTGTTTCATTGTACTGTATTTAATGTCGGGCTCTGTTTAATTTTGCCTTGTTTACTGTAGGTCACTGTTTCAGTGTACTGTATTTAATGTCGGGCTCTGTTTCATTGTACCGTATTTAATGTCGGGCTGTGTTTAATTGTACATTGTTCACTGTAGGACACTGTTTCATTGTACCGTATTTAATGTTGGGCTGTGTTTAATTGTACATTGTTCACTGTAGGGCACTGATTCATTGTACTGTATTTAATGTCGGGCTGTGTTTAATTTTACATTGCTCAGTGTAGGGCACTGTTTCACTGTACCGTATTTAATGTCGGGCTATGATTTTACATTGTTCACTGTAGGTCACTGTTTCATTGTACTGGACTTAATGTCGGGCGCTGTTTAATTTTCCTTGTTGCTTGTAGGGCACTGTTTCATTGTACCGTATTTAATGTCGGGCTCTGTTTAATTTTACCTTGTTCACTGTAGGTCACTGTTTCATTGCACCGTATTTAATGTCGGGCTGTGTTTAATTTTACATTGTTCAGTGCAGTGCACTGTTTCATTCTACCGTATTTAATGTTGGGCTCTGTTTAATTTTACCTTGTTGCTTGTAGGGCACTGTTTCATTGTACCGTATTTAATGTCGAGCTCTGTTTAATTTTACATTGTAGCTTGTAGGGCACTGTTTCATTGTACTGTATTTAATGTCGGGCTCTGTTTAATTTTACCTTGTTCACTGTAGGTCACTGTTTCATTGTAACGTATTTAATGTCGGGCTCTGTTTAATTTTACATTGTTCACTGTAGGGCACTGTTTCACTGTACCGTATTTAATGTCGGGCTATGTTTAATTTTACATTGTTCACTGTAGGTCACTGTTTCATTGTACTGTATTTAATGTCGGGCTCTGTTTAATTTTACCTTGTTGCTTGTAGGTCACTGTTTCATTGTACCGTATTTAATGTCGGGCTCTGTTTAATTTTACCTTGTTCAGTGTAGGGCACTGTTTCATTCTACCGTATTTAATGTTGGGCTCTGTTTAATTTTACCTTGTAGCTTGTAGGGCACTGTTTCATTGTACTGTACTTAATGTCGGGCTCTGTTTAATTTTACCTTGTTCACTGTAGGTCACTGTTTCATTGTACTGTATTTAATGTCGGGCTCTGTTTAATTTTACATTGTTCACTGTAGGGCACTGTTTCATTGTGCTGTATTTAATGTCGGGCCCTGATTAATTTTACCTTGTTCAGTGTAGGGCACTGTTTCATTGTACCGCATTTAATGTCGGGCTGTGTTTAATTTTACCTCGTTGCTTGTAGGGCACTGGTTCATTGTACTGTATTTAATGTCGGGTTCTGTTTAATTTTACCTTGTTCACTGTAGGGCACTGTTTCATTGTACTGTATTTAATGTCGGACTCTGTTTTATTTTACATTGCTCACATTAGGGCCCTGTTTCATTGTACTGTATTTAATGCCGGGCTCTGTTTAATTTTACTTTGTTCACTGTAGGGCACTGTTTCATTGTACCGTATTTAATGTCGGGCTCTGTTTAATTTTACATTGTTACTGGTAGGGCACTGATTCATTGTATCGTATTTAATGTCGGGCTGTGTTTAATTTTACATTCTTCACTGTAGGGCACTGTTTCATTGTACCGTATTTAATGCCGGGCTCTGTTTAATTTTACCTTGTTCAGTGTAGGACACTGTTTCATTGTACCGTATTTAATGTCGGGCTCAGTTTAAATTTACCTTGTTCAGTGTAGGGCACTGTTTCATTGTACCGTATTTAATGTCGGGCTATGTTTAATTTTACGTTGTTCAGTGTAGGGCACTGTTTCATTGTACCGTATTTAATGTCGGGCTGCGTTTAATTTTACCTTGTTCACTGTCGGCACTCTTTCATTGTACCGTATTTAATGTCGGGCTGTGTTTAATTTTACCTTGCTCAGTGGAGGGCACTGTTACATTGTACTGTATTTAATGTCGTGCTCTGTTTAATTTTACATTGTTCACTGTAGGGCACTGTTTCATTGTACCGTATTTAATGTCGGGATATGTTTAATTTTACATTGTTCACTGTAGGTCACTGTTTCATTATACTGTATTTAATGTCGGGCTGTGTTTAATTTTACCTTGCTCAGTGGAGGGCACGGTTACATTGTACTTTATTTAATGTCGTGCTCTGTTTAATTTTACATTGTTCACTGTAGGGCACTGTTTCATTGTACCGTATTTAATGTCGGGCTATGTTTAATTTTACATTGTTCACTGTAGGTCACTGTTTCATTGTACTGTATTTAATGTCGGGCTGTGTTTAATTTTATATTCTTCACTGCAGGGCATTGTTTCATTGTGCTGTATTTAATGTTGGGCTCTGTTTAATTTTACCTTGTTCACTGTCGGGCACTGTTTCGTTGTCCTGTATTTAATGTCGGGCTCTGTTTAATGTTACATTTTTCAGCCTAGGGCACTGTTTCATTGTACTGTATTTAATGTCGGGCTCTGTTTAATTTTGCCTTGTTTACTGTAGGTCACTGTTTCAGTGTACTGTATTTAATGTCGGGCTCTGTTTCATTGTACCTTATTTAATGTCGGGCTGTGTTTAATTTTACCTTGTTCAGTGTAGGGCACTGTTTCATATTACCGTATTTAATGTCGGGCTGTGTTTAATTGTACATTGTTCACTGTAGGACACTGTTTCATTGTACCGTATTTAATGTTGGGCTGTGTTTAATTGTACATTGTTCACTGTAGGGCACTGGTTCATTGTACCGTATTTAATGTTGGGCTGTGTTTAATTGTACATTGTTCACTGTAGGGCACTGTTTCATTGTACTGTATTTAATGTCGGGCTGTGTTTAATTTTACCTTGTTCACTGTAGGCACTGTTTCATTGTACCGTATTTAATGTTGGGCTGTGTTTAATTGTACATTGTTCACTGTAGGGCACTCTTTCATTGTACCGTATTTACTGTCGGGCTGTGTTTAATTTTACCTTGCTCAGTGGAGGGCACTGTTACATTGTACTGTATTTAATGTCGTGCTCTGTTTAATTTTACATTGTTCACTGTAGGGCACTGTTTCATTGTACCGTATTTAATGTCGGGCTCTGTTTAATTTTACATTGTTACTGGGAGGGCACTGATTCATTGTATCGTATTTAATGTCGGGCTGTGTTTAATTTTACATTGTTCACTGTAGGGCACTGTTTCATTGTACCGTATTTAATGTCGGGCTCTGTTTAATTTTACCTTGTTCAGTGTAGGACACTGTTTCATTGTACCGTATTTACTGTCGGGCTCTGTTTAAATTTACCTTGTTCAGTGTAGGGCACTGTTTCATTCTACCGTATTTAATGTCGGGCTGTGTTTTATTTTACATTGTTCAGTGTAGGGCACTGTTTCATTGTACCGTATTTAATGTCGGGCTGTGTTTAATTTGACCTTGTTCAGTGTAGGACACTGTTTCATTGTACCGTATTTACTGTCGGGCTCTGTTTAAATTTACCTTGTTCAGTGTAGGGCACTGTTTCATTGTACCGTATTTAATGTCGGGCTGTGTTTTATTTTACATTGTTCAGTGTAGGGCACTGTTTCATTGTACCGTATTTAATGTCGGGCTGTGTTTAATTTTACCTTGTTCACTGTAGGCACTGTTTCATTGTACCGTATTTAATGTTGGGCTGTGTTTAATTGTACATTGTTCACTGTAGGGCACTCTTTCATTGTACCGTATTTAATGTCGGGCTGTGTTTAATTTTACCTTGCTCAGTGGAGGGCACTGTTACATTGTACAGTATTTAATGTCGTGCTCTGTTTAATTTTACATTGTTCACTGTAGGGCACTGTTTCATTGTACCGTATTTAATGTCGGGATATGTGTAATTTTACATTGTTCTTTGTAGGTCACTGTTTCATTGTACTGTATTTAATGTCGGGCTGTGTTTAATTTTACCTTGCTCAGTGGAGGGCACGGTTACATTGTACTTTATTTAATGTCGTGCTCTGTTTAATTTTACATTGTTCACTGTAGGGCACCTATTCATTGTACCGTATTTAATGTCGGGCTATGTTTAATTTTACATTGTTCACTGTAGGTCACTGTTTCATTGTACTGAATTTAATGTCGGGCTGTGTTTAATTTTACATTCTTCACGGCAGGGCATTGTTTCATTGTGCTGCATTTAATGTTGGGCTCTGTTTAATTTTACCTTGTTCACTGTCGGGCACTGTTTCGTTGTCCCGTATTTAATGTCGGGCTCTGTTTAATGTTACATTGTTCAGTGGAGGGCACTGTTTCATTGTACTGTATTTAATGTCGGGCTCTGTTTAATTTTGCCTTGTTTACTGTAGGTCACTGTTTCAGTGTACTGTATTTAATGTCGGGCTCTGTTTCATTGTACCGTATTTAATGTCGGGCTGTGTTTAATTGTACATTGTTCACTGTAGGACACTGTTTCATTGTACCGTATTTAATGTTGGGCTGTGTTTAATTGTACATTGTTCACTGTAGGGCACTGATTCATTGTACTGTATTTAATGTCGGGCTGTGTTTAATTTTACATTGCTCAGTGTAGGGCACTGTTTCACTGTACCGTATTTAATGTCGGGCTATGATTTTACATTGTTCACTGTAGGTCACTGTTTCATTGTACTGGACTTAATGTCGGGCGCTGTTTAATTTTCCTTGTTGCTTGTAGGGCACTGTTTCATTGTACCGTATTTAATGTCGGGCTCTGTTTAATTTTACCTTGTTCACTGTAGGTCACTGTTTCATTGCACCGTATTTAATGTCGGGCTGTGTTTAGTTTTACATTGTTCAGTGCAGTGCACTGTTTCATTCTACCGTATTTAATGTTGGGCTCTGTTTAATTTTACCTTGTTGCTTGTAGGGCACTGTTTCATTGTACCGTATTTAATGTCGAGCTCTGTTTAATTTTACATTGTAGCTTGTAGGGCACTGTTTCATTGTACTGTATTTAATGTCGGGCTCTGTTTAATTTTACCTTGTTCACTGTAGGTCACTGTTTCATTGTAACGTATTTAATGTCGGGCTCTGTTTAATTTTACATTGTTCACTGTAGGGCACTGTTTCACTGTACCGTATTTAATGTCGGGCTATGTTTAATTTTACATTGTTCACTGTAGGTCACTGTTTCATTGTACTGTATTTAATGTCGGGCTCTGTTTAATTTTACCTTGTTGCTTGTAGGTCACTGTTTCATTGTACCGTATTTAATGTCGGGCTCTGTTTAATTTTACCTTGTTCAGTGTAGGGCACTGTTTCATTCTACCGTATTTAATGTTGGGCTCTGTTTAATTTTACCTTGTAGCTTGTAGGGCACTGTTTCATTGTACTGTACTTAATGTCGGGCTCTGTTTAATTTTACCTTGTTCACTGTAGGTCACTGTTTCATTGTACTGTATTTAATGTCGGGCTCTGTTTAATTTTACATTGTTCACTGTAGGGCACTGTTTCATTGTGCTGTATTTAATGTCGGGCCCTGATTAATTTTACCTTGTTCAGTGTAGGGCACTGTTTCATTGTACCGCATTTAATGTCGGGCTGTGTTTAATTTTACCTCGTTGCTTGTAGGGCACTGGTTCATTGTACTGTATTTAATGTCGGGTTCTGTTTAATTTTACCTTGTTCACTGTAGGGCACTGTTTCATTGTACTGTATTTAATGTCGGACTCTGTTTTATTTTACATTGCTCACATTAGGGCCCTGTTTCATTGTACTGTATTTAATGCCGGGCTCTGTTTAATTTTACTTTGTTCACTGTAGGGCACTGTTTCATTGTACCGTATTTAATGTCGGGCTCTGTTTAATTTTACATTGTTACTGGTAGGGCACTGATTCATTGTATCGTATTTAATGTCGGGCTGTGTTTAATTTTACATTCTTCACTGTAGGGCACTGTTTCATTGTACCGTATTTAATGCCGGGCTCTGTTTAATTTTACCTTGTTCAGTGTAGGACACTGTTTCATTGTACCGTATTTAATGTCGGGCTCAGTTTAAATTTACCTTGTTCAGTGTAGGGCACTGTTTCATTGTACCGTATTTAATGTCGGGCTATGTTTAATTTTACGTTGTTCAGTGTAGGGCACTGTTTCATTGTACCGTATTTAATGTCGGGCTGCGTTTAATTTTACCTTGTTCACTGTCGGCACTCTTTCATTGTACCGTATTTAATGTCGGGCTGTGTTTAATTTTACCTTGCTCAGTGGAGGGCACTGTTACATTGTACTGTATTTAATGTCGTGCTCTGTTTAATTTTACATTGTTCACTGTAGGGCACTGTTTCATTGTACCGTATTTAATGTCGGGATATGTTTAATTTTACATTGTTCACTGTAGGTCACTGTTTCATTATACTGTATTTAATGTCGGGCTGTGTTTAATTTTACCTTGCTCAGTGGAGGGCACGGTTACATTGTACTTTATTTAATGTCGTGCTCTGTTTAATTTTACATTGTTCACTGTAGGGCACTGTTTCATTGTACCGTATTTAATGTCGGGCTATGTTTAATTTTACATTGTTCACTGTAGGTCACTGTTTCATTGTACTGTATTTAATGTCGGGCTGTGTTTAATTTTATATTCTTCACTGCAGGGCATTGTTTCATTGTGCTGTATTTAATGTTGGGCTCTGTTTAATTTTACCTTGTTCACTGTCGGGCACTGTTTCGTTGTCCTGTATTTAATGTCGGGCTCTGTTTAATGTTACATTTTTCAGCCTAGGGCACTGTTTCATTGTACTGTATTTAATGTCGGGCTCTGTTTAATTTTGCCTTGTTTACTGTAGGTCACTGTTTCAGTGTACTGTATTTAATGTCGGGCTCTGTTTCATTGTACCTTATTTAATGTCGGGCTGTGTTTAATTTTACCTTGTTCAGTGTAGGGCACTGTTTCATATTACCGTATTTAATGTCGGGCTGTGTTTAATTGTACATTGTTCACTGTAGGACACTGTTTCATTGTACCGTATTTAATGTTGGGCTGTGTTTAATTGTACATTGTTCACTGTAGGGCACTGGTTCATTGTACCGTATTTAATGTTGGGCTGTGTTTAATTGTACATTGTTCACTGTAGGGCACTGTTTCATTGTACTGTATTTAATGTCGGGCTCTGTTTAATTTTACATTGTTCAGTGTAGGGCACTGTTTCATTGTACTGTATTTAATGTCGGGCTCTGTTTAATTTTACCTTGTTGCTTGTAGGGCACTGTTTCATTGTACCGTATTTAATGTCGGGCTCTGTTTAATTTTACATTGTTCACTGTAGGGCACTGTTTCATTGTGCTGTATTTAATGTCGGGCTCTGTTTAATTTTACCTCGTTGCTTGTAGGGCACTGTTTCATTGTACTGTATTTAATGTCGGGCTCTGTTTAATTTTACCTTGTTCACTGTAGGGCACTGTTTCATTGTACTGTATTTAATGTCCGGCTCTGTTTAATTTTACCTTGTTCACTGTAGGGCACTGTTTCATTGTACTGTATTTAATGTCCGGCTCTGTTTAATTTTACCTTGTTCACTGTAGGGCACTGTTTCATTTTACTGTATTTAATTTCGGGCTGTGTTTAATTTTACATTGTTCACTGTAGGGCACTGTTTCATTGTACCGTATTTAATGTCGGGCTCTGTTTAATTTTACATTGTTCACTGCAGGGCACTGTTTCACTGTACCGTATTTAATGTCGGGCTCTGTTTAATTTTACATTGTTGCTGGTAGGGCTCTGATTCATTGCACCGTATTTAATGTCGGGCTGTGTTTAATTTTACATTGTTCACTGTAGGGCACTGTTTCATTGTACCGTATTTAATGTCGGGCTCTGTTTTATTTTACATTGTTCACATTAGGGCACTGTTTCATTGTACCGTATTTAATGTCGGGCTCTGTTTAATTTTACCTTGTTCAGTGTAGGGCACTGTTTCATTGTACCGTATTTACTGTCGGGCTGTTTTTAATTGTACATTGTTCACTGTAGGGCACTGTTTCATTGTACCGTATTTAATGTCGGGCTGTGTTTAATTGTACATTGTTCACTGTAGGGCACTGTTTCATTGTACTGTATTTAATGTCGGGCTCTGTTTAATTTTACATTGTTCAGTGTAGGACACTGTTTTATATTACCGTATTTAATGTTGGGCTGTGTTTAATTGTACATTGTTCACTGTAGGGCACTGTTTCATTGTACCGTATTTAATGTTGGGCTGTGTGTAATTGTACATTGTTCACTGTAGGGCACTGTTTCATTGTACCGTATTTAATGTCGGGCTGTGTTTAAGTTTACATTGTTCAGTGTAGGGCACTGATTCATTGTACTGTATTTAATGTCGGGCTGTGTTTAATTTTACATTGTTCAGTGTAGGGCACTGTTTGACTGCACGGTATTTAATGTCGGGCTATGTTTAATTTTACACTGTTCACTGTAGGTCACTGTTTCATTGTACTGTATTTAATGTCGGGCTGTGTTTAATTTTACATTCTTCACTGCAGGGCATTGTTTCATTGTGCTGTATTTAATGTTGGGCTCTGTTTTATTTTACCTTGTTCACTGTCGGGCACTGTTTCGTTGTCCTGTATTTAATGTCGGGCTCTGTTTAATGTTACATTGTTCAGTGTAGGGCACTGTTTCATTGTACTGTATTTAATGTCGGGCTCTGTTTAATTTTGCCTTGTTTACTGTAGGTCACTGTTTCAGTGTACTGTATTTAATGTCGGGCTCTGTTTCATTGTACCGTATTTAATGTCTGGCTGTGTTTAATTTCACCTTGTTCAGTGTAGTGCACTGTTTCATATTACCGTATTTAATGTCGGGCTGTGTTTAATTGTACATTGTTCACTGTAGGACACTGTTTCATTGTACCGTATTTAATGTTGGGCTGTGTTTAATTGTACATAGTTCACTGTAGGGCACTGTTTCATTGTACCGTATTTAATGTTGGGCTGTGTTTAATTGTACATTGTTCACTGTAGGGCACTGTTTCATTGTACCGTATTTAATGTCGGGCTGTGTTTAAGTTTACATTGTTCAGTGTAGGGCACTGATTCATTGTACTGTATTTAAAGTCGGGCTGTGTTTAATTTTACATTGTTCAGTGTAGGGCACTGTTTCACTGTACCGTATTTAATGTCGGGCTATGTTTAATTTTACATTGTTCACTGTAGGTCACTGTTTTATTGTACTGTACTTAATGTCGGGCGCTGTTTAATTTTACCTTGTTGCTTGTAGGGCACTGTTTCATTGTACCGTATTTAATGTCGGGCTCTGTTTAATTTTACATTTTTCACTGTAGGGCACTGTTTCATTGTACTGTATTTAATGTCGGGCTCTGTTTAATTTTACCTCGTTGCTTGTAGGGCACTGTTTCATTGTACTGTATTTAATGTCGGGCTCTGTTAAATTTTACCTTGTTCACTGTAGGGCACTGTTTAATTGTACCGTATTTAATGTCGGGCTCTGTTTAATTTTATCTTGTTCAGTGTAGGGCACTGTTTCATTGTACCGTATTTAATGACGGGCTCTGTTTAATTTTACCTTGTTCAGTGTAGGGCACTGTTTCATTGTACCGTATTTACTGTCGGGCCGTGTTTAATTGTACATTGTTCACTGTAGGGCACTGTTTCATTGTACCGTATTTAATGTCGGGCTCTGTTTAATTTTACCTTGTTCACTGTAGGTCACTGTTTCATTGCACCGTATTTAATGTCGGGCTGTGTTTAATTTTACATTGTTCAGTGTAGTGCACTGTTTCATTGTACTGTATTTAATGTCGGGCTGTGTTTAATTTTACATTGTAGCTTGTAGGGCACTGTTTCATTGTACCTTATTTAATGTCGGGCTGTGTTTAATTTTACATTTTTCACTGTAGGGCACTGTTTCATTGTGCTGTATTTAATGTCGGGCTCTGTTTAATTTTACCTCATTGCTTGTAGGGCACTGTTTCATTGTACTGTATTTAATGTCGGGCTCTGTTGAATTTTACCTTGTTCACTGTAGGGCACTGTTTCATTGTACCGTATTTAATGTCGGGCTCTGTTTAATTTTACCTTGTTCAGTGTAGGGCACTGTTTCATTGTACCGTATTTAATGACGGGCTCTGTTTAATTTTACCTTGTTCAGTGTAGGGCACTGTTTCATTGTACCGTATTTACTGTCGGGCTGTATTTAATTGTACATTGTTCACTGTAGGGCACTGTTTCATTGTACCGTATTTAATGTCGGGCTGTGTTTAATTGTACATTGTTCACTGTAGGGCACTGTTTCATTGTACTGTATTTAATGTCGGGCTCTGTTTAATTTTACCTTGTTCAGTGGAGGGCACTGTTTCATTGTACCGCATTTAATATCGGGCTGTGTTTAATTTTACATTGTTCAGTGTAGGGCACTGTTTCATTGTACCGTATTTAATGTCGGGCTGTGTTTAATTTTACATTGTTCACTGTAGGGCACTGTTTCATTGTACCGTATTTAATGTCGGGCTCTGTTTTATTTTACATTGTTCACATTAGGGCACTGTTTCATTGTACCGTATTTAATGTCGGGCTCTGTTTAATTTTACCTTGTTCAGTGTAGGGCACTGTTTCATTGTACCGTATTTACTGTCGGGCTGTGTTTAATTGTACATTGTTCACTGTAGGGCACTGTTTCATTGTACCGTATTTAATGTCGGGCTGTGTTTAATTGTACATTGTTCACTGTAGGGCACTGTTTCATTGTACTGTATTTAATGTCGGGCTCTGTTTAATTTTACATTGTTCAGTGTAGGACACTGTTTTATATTACCGTATTTAATGTTGGGCTGTGTTTAATTGTACATTGTTCACTGTAGGGCACTGTTTCATTGTACCGTATTTAATGTTGGGCTGTGTGTAATTGTACATTGTTCACTGTAGGGCACTGTTTCATTGTACCGTATTTAATGTCGGGCTGTGTTTAAGTTTACATTGTTCAGTGTAGGGCACTGATTCATTGTACTGTATTTAATGTCGGGCTGTGTTTAATTTTACATTGTTCAGTGTAGGGCACTGTTTCACTGCGCGGTATTTAATGTCGGGCTATGTTTAATTTTACACTGTTCACTGTAGGTCACTGTTTCATTGTACTGTATTTAATGTCGGGCTGTGTTTAATTTTACATTCTTCACTGCAGGGCATTGTTTCATTGTGCTGTATTTAATGTTGGGCTCTGTTTTATTTTACCTTGTTCACTGTCGGGCACTGTTTCGTTGTCCTGTATTTAATGTCGGGCTCTGTTTAATGTTACATTGTTCAGTGTAGGGCACTGTTTCATTGTACTGTATTTAATGTCGGGCTCTGTTTAATTTTGCCTTGTTTACTGTAGGTCACTGTTTCATTGCACCGTATTTAATGTCGGGCTGTGTTTAATTTTACATTGTTCAGTGCAGTGCACTGTTTCATTCTACCGTATTTAATGTTGGGCTCTGTTTAATTTTACCTTGTTGCTTGTAGGGCACTGTTTCATTGTACCGTATTTAATGTCGAGCTCTGTTTAATTTTACATTGTAGCTTGTAGGGCACTGTTTCATTGTACTGTATTTAATGTCGGGCTCTGTTTAATTTTACCTTGTTCACTGTAGGTCACTGTTTCATTGTAACGTATTTAATGTCGGGCTCTGTTTAATTTTACATTGTTCACTGTAGGGCACTGTTTCATTGTACTGTATTTAATGTCGGGCTCTGTTTAATTTTACCTTGTTGCTTGTAGGTCACTGTTTCATTGTACCGTATTTAATGTCGGGCTCTGTTTAATTTTACCTTGTTCAGTGTAGGGCACTGTTTCATTCTACCGTATTTAATGTTGGGCTCTGTTTAATTTTACCTTGTAGCTTGTAGGGCACTGTTTCATTGTACTGTACTTAATGTCGGGCTCTGTTTAATTTTACCTTGTTCACTGTAGGTCACTGTTTCATTGTACTGTATTTAATGTCGGGCTCTGTTTAATTTTACATTGTTCACTGTAGGGCACTGTTTCATTGTGCTGTATTTAATGTCGGGCCCTGATTAATTTAACTTGTTCAGTGTAGGGCACTGTTTCATTGTACCGCATTTAATGTCGGGCTGTGTTTAATTTTACCTCGTTGCTTGTAGGGCACTGGTTCATTGTACTGTATTTAATGTCGGGTTCTGTTTAATTTTACCTTGTTCACTGTAGGGCACTGTTTCATTGTACTGTATTTAATGTCGGACTCTGTTTTATTTTACATTGCTCACATTAGGGCCCTGTTTCATTGTACTGTATTTAATGCCGGGCTCTGTTTAATTTTACTTTGTTCACTGTAGGGCACTGTTTCATTGTACCGTATTTAATGTCGGGCTCTGTTTAATTTTACATTGTTACTGGTAGGGCACTGATTCATTGTATCGTATTTAATGTCGGGCTGTGTTTAATTTTACATTCTTCACTGTAGGGCACTGTTTCATTGTACCGTATTTAATGCCGGGCTCTGTTTAATTTTACCTTGTTCAGTGTAGGACACTGTTTCATTGTACCGTATTTAATGTCGGGCTCAGTTTAAATTTACCTTGTTCAGTGTAGGGCACTGTTTCATTGTACCGTATTTAATGTCGGGCTATGTTTAATTTTACGTTGTTCAGTGTAGGGCACTGTTTCATTGTACCGTATTTAATGTCGGGCTGCGTTTAATTTTACCTTGTTCACTGTCGGCACTCTTTCATTGTACCGTATTTAATGTCGGGCTGTGTTTAATTTTACCTTGCTCAGTGGAGGGCACTGTTACATTGTACTGTATTTAATGTCGTGCTCTGTTTAATTTTACATTGTTCACTGTAGGGCACTGTTTCATTGTACCGTATTTAATGTCGGGATATGTTTAATTTTACATTGTTCACTGTAGGGCACTGTTTCATTGTACCGTATTTAATGTCGGGCTGTGTTTAAGTTTACATTGTTCAGTGTAGGGCACTGATTCATTGTACTGTATTTAATGTCGGGCTGTGTTTAATTTTACATTGTTCAGTGTAGGGCACTGTTTCACTGCACGGTATTTAATGTCGGGCTATGTTTAATTTTACACTGTTCACTGTAGGTCACTGTTTCATTGTACTGTATTTAATGTCGGGCTGTGTTTAATTTTACATTCTTCACTGCAGGGCATTGTTTCATTGTGCTGTATTTAATGTTGGGCTCTGTTTTATTTTACCTTGTTCACTGTCGGGCACTGTTTCGTTGTCCTGTATTTAATGTCGGGCTCTGTTTAATGTTACATTGTTCAGTGTAGGGCACTGTTTCATTGTACTGTATTTAATGTCGGGCTCTGTTTAATTTTGCCTTGTTTACTGTAGGTCACTGTTTCAGTGTACTGTATTTAATGTCGGGCTCTGTTTCATTGTACCGTATTTAATGTCTGGCTGTGTTTAATTTCACCTTGTTCAGTGTAGTGCACTGTTTCATATTACCGTATTTAATGTCGGGCTGTGTTTAATTGTACATTGTTCACTGTAGGACACTGTTTCATTGTACCGTATTTAATGTTGGGCTGTGTTTAATTGTACATAGTTCACTGTAGGGCACTGTTTCATTGTACCGTATTTAATGTTGGGCTGTGTTTAATTGTACATTGTTCACTGTAGGGCACTGTTTCATTGTACCGTATTTAATGTCGGGCTGTGTTTAAGTTTACATTGTTCAGTGTAGGGCACTGATTCATTGTACTGTATTTAAAGTCGGGCTGTGTTTAATTTTACCTTGTTCACTGTAGGTCACTGTTTCATTGCACCGTATTTAATGTCGGGCTGTGTTTAATTTTACATTGTTCAGTGCAGTGCACTGTTTCATTCTACCGTATTTAATGTTGGGCTCTGTTTAATTTTACCTTGTTGCTTGTAGGGCACTGTTTCATTGTACCGTATTTAATGTCGAGCTCTGTTTAATTTTACATTGTAGCTTGTAGGGCACTGTTTCATTGTACTGTATTTAATGTCGGGCTCTGTTTAATTTTACCTTGTTCACTGTAGGTCACTGTTTCATTGTAACGTATTTAATGTCGGGCTCTGTTTAATTTTACATTGTTCACTGTAGGGCACTGTTTCACTGTACCGTATTTAATGTCGGGCTATGTTTAATTTTACATTGTTCACTGTAGGTCACTGTTTCATTGTACTGTATTTAATGTCGGGCTCTGTTTAATTTTACCTTGTTGCTTGTAGGTCACTGTTTCATTGTACCGTATTTAATGTCGGGCTCTGTTTAATTTTACCTTGTTCAGTGTAGGGCACTGTTTCATTCTACCGTATTTAATGTTGGGCTCTGTTTAATTTTACCTTGTAGCTTGTAGGGCACTGTTTCATTGTACTGTACTTAATGTCGGGCTCTGTTTAATTTTACCTTGTTCACTGTAGGTCACTGTTTCATTGTACTGTATTTAATGTCGGGCTCTGTTTAATTTTACATTGTTCACTGTAGGGCACTGTTTCATTGTGCTGTATTTAATGTCGGGCCCTGATTAATTTAACTTGTTCAGTGTAGGGCACTGTTTCATTGTACCGCATTTAATGTCGGGCTGTGTTTAATTTTACCTCGTTGCTTGTAGGGCACTGGTTCATTGTACTGTATTTAATGTCGGGTTCTGTTTAATTTTACCTTGTTCACTGTAGGGCACTGTTTCATTGTACTGTATTTAATGTCGGACTCTGTTTTATTTTACATTGCTCACATTAGGGCCCTGTTTCATTGTACTGTATTTAATGCCGGGCTCTGTTTAATTTTACTTTGTTCACTGTAGGGCACTGTTTCATTGTACCGTATTTAATGTCGGGCTCTGTTTAATTTTACATTGTTACTGGTAGGGCACTGATTCATTGTATCGTATTTAATGTCGGGCTGTGTTTAATTTTACATTCTTCACTGTAGGGCACTGTTTCATTGTACCGTATTTAATGCCGGGCTCTGTTTAATTTTACCTTGTTCAGTGTAGGACACTGTTTCATTGTACCGTATTTAATGTCGGGCTCAGTTTAAATTTACCTTGTTCAGTGTAGGGCACTGTTTCATTGTACCGTATTTAATGTCGGGCTATGTTTAATTTTACGTTGTTCAGTGTAGGGCACTGTTTCATTGTACCGTATTTAATGTCGGGCTGCGTTTAATTTTACCTTGTTCACTGTCGGCACTCTTTCATTGTACCGTATTTAATGTCGGGCTGTGTTTAATTTTACCTTGCTCAGTGGAGGGCACTGTTACATTGTACTGTATTTAATGTCGTGCTCTGTTTAATTTTACATTGTTCACTGTAGGGCACTGTTTCATTGTACCGTATTTAATGTCGGGATATGTTTAATTTTACATTGTTCACTGTAGGTCACTGTTTCATTGTACTGTATTTAATGTCGGGCTGTGTTTAATTTTACCTTGCTCAGTGGAGGGCACGGTTACATTGTACTTTATTTAATGTCGTGCTCTGTTTAATTTTACATTGTTCACTGTAGGGCACTGTTTCATTGTACCGTATTTAATGTCGGGCTATGTTTAATTTTACATTGTTCACTGTAGGTCACTGTTTCATTGTACTGTATTTAATGTCGGGCTGTGTTTAATTTTATATTCTTCACTGCAGGGCATTGTTTCATTGTGCTGTATTTAATGTTGGGCTCTGTTTAATTTTACCTTGTTCACTGTCGGGCACTGTTTCGTTGTCCTGTATTTAATGTCGGGCTCTGTTTAATGTTACATTTTTCAGCCTAGGGCACTGTTTCATTGTGCTGTATTTAATGTCGGGCTCTGTTTAATTTTGCCTTGTTTACTGTAGGTCACTGTTTCAGTGTACTGTATTTAATGTCGGGCTCTGTTTCATTGTACCTTATTTAATGTCGGGCTGTGTTTAATTTTACCTTGTTCAGTGTAGGGCACTGTTTCATATTACCGTATTTAATGTCGGGCTGTGTTTAATTGTACATTGTTCACTGTAGGACACTGTTTCATTGTACCGTATTTAATGTTGGGCGGTGTTTAATTGTACATTGTTCACTGTAGGGCACTGTTTCATTGTACCTTATTTAATGTTGGACTGTGTTTAATTGTACATTGTTCACTGTAGGGCAATGTTTCATTGTACTGTATTTAATGTCGGGCTCTGTTTAATTTTACATTGTTCAGTGTAGGGCACTGTTTCATTGTACTGTATTTAATGTCGGGCTCTGTTTAATTTTACCTTGTTGCTTGTAGGGCACTGTTTCATTGTACCGTATTTAATGTCGGGCTCTGTTTAATTTTACATTGTTCACTGTAGGGCACTGTTTCATTGTGCTGTATTTAATGTCGGGCTCTGTTTAATTTTACCTCGTTGCTTGTAGGGCACTGTTTCATTGTACTGTATTTAATGTCGGGCTCTGTTTAATTTTACCTTGTTCACTGTAGGGCACTGTTTCATTGTACTGTATTTAATGTCCGGCTCTGTTTAATTTTACCTTGTTCACTGTAGGGCACTGTTTCATTGTACTGTATTTAATGTCCGGCTCTGTTTAATTTTACCTTGTTCACTGTAGGGCACTGTTTCATTTTACTGTATTTAATTTCGGGCTGTGTTTAATTTTACATTGTTCACTGTAGGGCACTGTTTCATTGTACCGTATTTAATGTCGGGCTCTGTTTAATTTTACATTGTTCACTGCAGGGCACTGTTTCACTGTACCGTATTTAATGTCGGGCTCTGTTTAATTTTACATTGTTGCTGGTAGGGCTCTGATTCATTGCACCGTATTTAATGTCGGGCTGTGTTTAATTTTACATTGTTCACTGTAGGGCACTGTTTCATTGTACCGTATTTAATGTCGGGCTCTGTTTTATTTTACATTGTTCACATTAGGGCACTGTTTCATTGTACCGTATTTAATGTCGGGCTCTGTTTAATTTTACCTTGTTCAGTGTAGGGCACTGTTTCATTGTACCGTATTTACTGTCGGGCTGTGTTTAATTGTACATTGTTCACTGTAGGGCACTGTTTCATTGTACCGTATTTAATGTCGGGCTGTGTTTAATTGTACATTGTTCACTGTAGGGCACTGTTTCATTGTACTGTATTTAATGTCGGGCTCTGTTTAATTTTACATTGTTCAGTGTAGGACACTGTTTTATATTACCGTATTTAATGTTGGGCTGTGTTTAATTGTACATTGTTCACTGTAGGGCACTGTTTCATTGTACCGTATTTAATGTTGGGCTGTGTGTAATTGTACATTGTTCACTGTAGGGCACTGTTTCATTGTACCGTATTTATTGTCGGGCTGTGTTTAAGTTTACATTGTTCAGTGTAGGGCACTGATTCATTGTACTGTATTTAATGTCGGGCTGTGTTTAATTTTACATTGTTCAGTGTAGGGCACTGTTTGACTGCACGGTATTTAATGTCGGGCTATGTTTAATTTTACACTGTTCACTGTAGGTCACTGTTTCATTGTACTGTATTTAATGTCGGGCTGTGTTTAATTTTACATTCTTCACTGCAGGGCATTGTTTCATTGTGCTGTATTTAATGTTGGGCTCTGTTTTATTTTACCTTGTTCACTGTCGGGCACTGTTTCGTTGTCCTGTATTTAATGTCGGGCTCTGTTTAATGTTACATTGTTCAGTGTAGGGCACTGTTTCATTGTACTGTATTTAATGTCGGGCTCTGTTTAATTTTGCCTTGTTTACTGTAGGTCACTGTTTCAGTGTACTGTATTTAATGTCGGGCTCTGTTTCATTGTACCGTATTTAATGTCTGGCTGTGTTTAATTTCACCTTGTTCAGTGTAGTGCACTGTTTCATATTACCGTATTTAATGTCGGGCTGTGTTTAATTGTACATTGTTCACTGTAGGACACTGTTTCATTGTACCGTATTTAATGTTGGGCTGTGTTTAATTGTACATAGTTCACTGTAGGGCACTGTTTCATTGTACCGTATTTAATGTTGGGCTGTGTTTAATTGTACATTGTTCACTGTAGGGCACTGTTTCATTGTACCGTATTTAATGTCGGGCTGTGTTTAAGTTTACATTGTTCAGTGTAGGGCACTGATTCATTGTACTGTATTTAAAGTCGGGCTGTGTTTAATTTTACATTGTTCAGTGTAGGGCACTGTTTCACTGTACCGTATTTAATGTCGGGCTATGTTTAATTTTACATTGTTCACTGTAGGTCACTGTTTTATTGTACTGTACTTAATGTCGGGCGCTGTTTAATTTTACCTTGTTGCTTGTAGGGCACTGTTTCATTGTACCGTATTTAATGTCGGGCTCTGTTTAATTTTACATTTTTCACTGTAGGGCACTGTTTCATTGTACTGTATTTAATGTCGGGCTCTGTTTAATTTTACCTCGTTGCTTGTAGGGCACTGTTTCATTGTACTGTATTTAATGTCGGGCTCTGTTAAATTTTACCTTGTTCACTGTAGGGCACTGTTTCATTGTACCGTATTTAATGTCGGGCTCTGTTTAATTTTATCTTGTTCAGTGTAGGGCACTGTTTCATTGTACCGTATTTAATGACGGGCTCTGTTTAATTTTACCTTGTTCAGTGTAGGGCACTGTTTCATTGTACCGTATTTACTGTCGCGCCGTGTTTAATTGTACATTGTTCACTGTAGGGCACTGTTTCATTGTACCGTATTTAATGTCGGGCTCTGTTTAATTTTACCTTGTTCACTGTAGGTCACTGTTTCATTGCACCGTATTTAATGTCGGGCTGTGTTTAATTTTACATTGTTCAGTGTAGTGCACTGTTTCATTGTACTGTATTTAATGTCGGGCTGTGTTTAATTTTACATTGTAGCTTGTAGGGCACTGTTTCATTGTACCTTATTTAATGTCGGGCTGTGTTTAATTTTACATTTTTCACTGTAGGGCACTGTTTCATTGTGCTGTATTTAATGTCGGGCTCTGTTTAATTTTACCTCATTGCTTGTAGGGCACTGTTTCATTGTACTGTATTTAATGTCGGGCTCTGTTGAATTTTACCTTGTTCACTGTAGGGCACTGTTTCATTGTACCGTATTTAATGTCGGGCTCTGTTTAATTTTACCTTGTTCAGTGTAGGGCACTGTTTCATTGTACCGTATTTAATGACGGGCTCTGTTTAATTTTACCTTGTTCAGTGTAGGGCACTGTTTCATTGTACCGTATTTACTGTCGGGCTGTATTTAATTGTACATTGTTCACTGTAGGGCACTGTTTCATTGTACCGTATTTAATGTCGGGCTGTGTTTAATTGTACATTGTTCACTGTAGGGCACTGTTTCATTGCACTGTATTTAATGTCGGGCTCTGTTTAATTTTACCTTGTTCAGTGGAGGGCACTGTTTCATTGTACCGCATTTAATATCGGGCTGTGTTTAATTTTACATTGTTCAGTGTAGGGCACTGTTTCATTGTACCGTATTTAATGTCGGGCTGTGTTTAATTTTACATTGTTCACTGTAGGGCACTGTTTCATTGTACCGTATTTAATGTCGGGCTCTGTTTTATTTTACATTGTTCACATTAGGGCACTGTTTCATTGTACCGTATTTAATGTCGGGCTCTGTTTAATTTTACCTTGTTCAGTGTAGGGCACTGTTTCATTGTACCGTATTTACTGTCGGGCTGTGTTTAATTGTACATTGTTCACTGTAGGGCACTGTTTCATTGTACCGTATTTAATGTCGGGCTGTGTTTAATTGTACATTGTTCACTGTAGGGCACTGTTTCATTGTACTGTATTTAATGTCGGGCTCTGTTTAATTTTACATTGTTCAGTGTAGGACACTGTTTTATATTACCGTATTTAATGTTGGGCTGTGTTTAATTGTACATTGTTCACTGTAGGGCACTGTTTCATTGTACCGTATTTAATGTTGGGCTGTGTGTAATTGTACATTGTTCACTGTAGGGCACTGTTTCATTGTACCGTATTTAATGTCGGGCTGTGTTTAAGTTTACATTGTTCAGTGTAGGGCACTGATTCATTGTACTGTATTTAATGTCGGGCTGTGTTTAATTTTACATTGTTCAGTGTAGGGCACTGTTTCACTGCACGGTATTTAATGTCGGGCTATGTTTAATTTTACACTGTTCACTGTAGGTCACTGTTTCATTGTACTGTATTTAATGTCGGGCTGTGTTTAATTTTACATTCTTCACTGCAGGGCATTGTTTCATTGTGCTGTATTTAATGTTGGGCTCTGTTTTATTTTACCTTGTTCACTGTCGGGCACTGTTTCGTTGTCCTGTATTTAATGTCGGGCTCTGTTTAATGTTACATTGTTCAGTGTAGGGCACTGTTTCATTGTACTGTATTTAATGTCGGGCTCTGTTTAATTTTGCCTTGTTTACTGTAGGTCACTGTTTCAGTGTACTGTATTTAATGTCGGGCTCTGTTTCATTGTACCGTATTTAATGTCTGGCTGTGTTTAATTTCACCTTGTTCAGTGTAGTGCACTGTTTCATATTACCGTATTTAATGTCGGGCTTTGTTTAATTGTACATTGTTCACTGTAGGACACTGTTTCATTGTACCGTATTTAATGTTGGGCTGTGTTTAATTGTACATAGTTCACTGTAGGGCACTGTTTCATTGTACCGTATTTAATGTTGGGCTGTGTTTAATTGTACATTGTTCACTGTAGGGCACTGTTTCATTGTACCGTATTTAATGTCGGGCTGTGTTTAAGTTTACATTGTTCAGTGTAGGGCACTGATTCATTGTACTGTATTTAAAGTCGGGCTGTGTTTAATTTTACATTGTTCAGTGTAGGGCACTGTTTCACTGTACCGTATTTAATGTCGGGCTATGTTTAATTTTACATTGTTCACTGTAGGTCACTGTTTTATTGTACTGTACTTAATGTCGGGCGCTGTTTAATTTTACCTTGTTGCTTGTAGGGCACTGTTTCATTGTACCGTATTTAATGTCGGGCTCTGTTTAATTTTACATTTTTCACTGTAGGGCACTGTTTCATTGTACTGTATTTAATGTCGGGCTCTGTTTAATTTTACCTCGTTGCTTGTAGGGCACTGTTTCATTGTACTGTATTTAATGTCGGGCTCTGTTAAATTTTACCTTGTTCACTGTAGGGCACTGTTTCATTGTACCGTATTTAATGTCGGGCTCTGTTTAATTTTATCTTGTTCAGTGTAGGGCACTGTTTAATTGTACCGTATTTAATGTCGGGCTGTGTTTAATTGTACATTGTTCACTGTAGGGCACTGTTTCATTGTACTGTATTTAATGTCGGGCTCTGTTTAATTTTACCTTGTTCAGCGGAGGGCACTGTTTCATTGTACCGCATTTAATATCGGGCTGTGTTTAATTTTACATTGTTCAGTGTAGGGCACTGTTTCATTGTACCGTATTTAATGTCGGGCTGTGTTTAATTTTACCTTGTTCAGTGTAGGGCACTCTTTCATATTACCGTATTTAATGACGGGATGTGTTTAATTGTACATTGTTCACTTTAGGACACTGTTTCATTGTACCGTATTTAATGTTGGGCTGTGTTTAATTGTACATTGTTCACTGTAGGGCACTGTTTCATTGTACCGTATTTAATGTTGGGCTGTGTTTAATTGTACATTGTTCACTGTAGGGCACTGTTTCATTGTACTGTATTTAATGTCGGGCTCTGTTTAATTTTACCTCGTTGCTTGTAGGGCACTGTTTCATTGTACTGTATTTAATGTCGGGCTCTGTTAAATTTTACCTTGTTCACTGTAGGGCACTGTTTCATTGTACCGTATTTAATGTCGGGCTCTGTTTAATTTTATCTTGTTCAGTGTAGGGCACTGTTTCATTGTACCGTATTTAATGACGGGCTCTGTTTAATTTTACCTTGTTCAGTGTAGGGCACTGTTTCATTGTACCGTATTTACTGTCGGGCCGTGTTTAATTGTACATTGTGCACTGTAGGGCACTGTTTAATTGTACCGTATTTAATGTCGGGCTGTGTTTAATTGTACATTGTTCACTGTAGGGCACTGTTTCATTGTACTGTATTTAATGTCGGGCTCTGTTTAATTTTACCTTGTTCAGCGGAGGGCACTGTTTCATTGTACCGCATTTAATATCGGGCTGTGTTTAATTTTACATTGTTCAGTGTAGGGCACTGTTTCATTGTATCGTATTTAATGTCGGGCTGTGTTTAATTTTACCTTGTTCAGTGTAGGGCACTCTTTCATATTACCGTATTTAATGACGGGATGTGTTTAATTGTACATTGTTCACTTTAGGACACTGTTTCATTGTACCGTATTTAATGTTGGGCTGTGTTTAATTGTACATTGTTCACTGTCGGGCACTGTTTCATTGTACCGTATTTAATGTTGGGCTGTGTTTAATTGTACATTGTTCACTGTCGGGCACTGTTTCATTGTACCGTATTTAAAGTCGGGCTGTGTTTAATTTTACATTGTTCAGTGTAGGGCACTGTTTCACTGTACCGTATTTAATGTCGGGCTAGATTTAATTTTACATTGTTCACTGTAGGTCACTGTTTCATTGTACTGTAATTAATGTCGTGCTGTGTTTAATTGTACATTGTTGCTTGTAGGGCACTGTTTCATTGTACCGTATTTAATGTCGGGCTCTGTTTAATTTTACCTTGTTCACTGTAGGTCACTGTTTCATTGCACCGTATTTAATGTCGGGCTGTGTTTAATTTTACATTGTAGCTTGTAGGGCACTGTTTCATTGTACTGTATTTAATGTCGGGCTCTGTTTAATTTTACATCGTTCACTGTAGGGCACTGTTTCATTGCACTGTATTTAATGTCGGGCTCTGTTTAATTTTACCTTGTTGCTTGTAGGGCACTGTTTCATTGTACCGTATTTAATGTCGGGCTCTGTTTAATTTTACATTGTTCACTGTAGGGCAGTGTTTCATTGTGCTGTATTTAATGTCGGGCTCTGTTTAATTTTACGTCGTTGCTTGTAGGGCACTGTTTCATTGTACTGTATTTAATGTCGGGCTCTGTTTAATTTTACCTTGTTCACTGTTGGACACTGTTTCATTGTACTGTATTTAATGTCCGGCTCTGTTTAATTTTACCTTGTTCACTGTAGGGCACTGTTTCATTTTACTGTATTTAATTTCGGGCTGTGTTTAATTTTACATTGCTCAGTGTAGGGCACTGATTTATTGTACCGTATTTAATGTCGGGCTCTGTTTAATTTTACATTGTTCACTGCAGGGCACTGTTTCATTGTACGGTATTTAATGTCGGGCTCTGTTTTATTTTACATTGTTCACATTAGGGCCCTGTTTCATTGTACTGTATTCAATGTCGGGCTCTGTTTAATTTTACGTTGTTCACTGTAGGGCACTGTTTCATTGTACCGTATTTAATGACGGGCTCTGTTTAATTTTACATTGTTGCTGGTAGGGCACTGATTCATTGTACCGTATTTACTGTCGGGCCGTGTTTAATTGTACATTGTTCACTGTAGGGCACTGTTTAATTGTACCGTATTTAATGTCGGGCTGTGTTTAATTGTACATTGTTCACTGTAGGGCACTGTTTCATTGTACTGTATTTAATGTCGGGCTCTGTTTAATTTTACCTTGTTCAGCGGAGGGCACTGTTTCATTGTACCGCATTTAATATCGGGCTGTGTTTAATTTTACATTGTTCAGTGTAGGGCACTGTTTCATTGTACCGTATTTAATGTCGGGCTGTGTTTAATTTTACCTTGTTCAGTGTAGGGCACTCTTTCATATTACCGTATTTAATGACGGGATGTGTTTAATTGTACATTGTTCACTTTAGGACACTGTTTCATTGTACCGTATTTAATGTTGGGCTGTGTTTAATTGTACATTGTTCACTGTAGGGCACTGTTTCATTGTACCGTATTTAATGTTGGGCTGTGTTTAATTGTACATTGTTCACTGTAGGGCACTGTTTCATTGTACTGTATTTAATGTCGGGCTCTGTTTAATTTTACCTCGTTGCTTGTAGGGCACTGTTTCATTGTACTGTATTTAATGTCGGGCTCTGTTAAATTTTACCTTGTTCACTGTAGGGCACTGTTTCATTGTACCGTATTTAATGTCGGGCTCTGTTTAATTTTATCTTGTTCAGTGTAGGGCACTGTTTCATTGTACCGTATTTAATGACGGGCTCTGTTTAATTTTACCTTGTTCAGTGTAGGGCACTGTTTCATTGTACCGTATTTACTGTCGGGCCGTGTTTAATTGTACATTGTGCACTGTAGGGCACTGTTTAATTGTACCGTATTTAATGTCGGGCTGTGTTTAATTGTACATTGTTCACTGTAGGGCACTGTTTCATTGTACTGTATTTAATGTCGGGCTCTGTTTAATTTTACCTTGTTCAGCGGAGGGCACTGTTTCATTGTACCGCATTTAATATCGGGCTGTGTTTAATTTTACATTGTTCAGTGTAGGGCACTGTTTCATTGTACCGTATTTAATGTCGGGCTGTGTTTAATTTTACCTTGTTCAGTGTAGGGCACTCTTTCATATTACCGTATTTAATGACGGGATGTGTTTAATTGTACATTGTTCACTTTAGGACACTGTTTCATTGTACCGTATTTAATGTTGGGCTGTGTTTAATTGTACATTGTTCACTGTCGGGCACTGTTTCATTGTACCGTATTTAATGTTGGGCTGTGTTTAATTGTACATTGTTCACTGTCGGGCACTGTTTCATTGTACCGTATTTAAAGTCGGGCTGTGTTTAATTTTACATTGTTCAGTGTAGGGCACTGTTTCACTGTACCGTATTTAATGTCGGGCTAGATTTAATTTTACATTGTTCACTGTAGGTCACTGTTTCATTGTACTGTAATTAATGTCGTGCTGTGTTTAATTGTACATTGTTGCTTGTAGGGCACTGTTTCATTGTACCGTATTTAATGTCGGGCTCTGTTTAATTTTACCTTGTTCACTGTAGGTCACTGTTTCATTGCACCGTATTTAATGTCGGGCTGTGTTTAATTTTACATTGTAGCTTGTAGGGCACTGTTTCATTGTACTGTATTTAATGTCGGGCTCTGTTTAATTTTACATCGTTCACTGTAGGGCACTGTTTCATTGCACTGTATTTAATGTCGGGCTCTGTTTAATTTTACCTTGTTGCTTGTAGGGCACTGTTTCATTGTACCGTATTTAATGTCGGGCTCTGTTTAATTTTACATTGTTCACTGTAGGGCACTGTTTCATTGTGCTGTATTTAATGTCGGGCTCTGTTTAATTTTACGTCGTTGCTTGTAGGGCACTGTTTCATTGTACTGTATTTAATGTCGGGCTCTGTTTAATTTTACCTTGTTCACTGTTGGACACTGTTTCATTGTACTGTATTTAATGTCCGGCTCTGTTTAATTTTACCTTGTTCACTGTAGGGCACTGTTTCATTTTACTGTATTTAATTTCGGGCTGTGTTTAATTTTACATTGCTCAGTGTAGGGCACTGATTTATTGTACCGTATTTAATGTCGGGCTCTGTTTAATTTTACATTGTTCACTGCAGGGCACTGTTTCATTGTACGGTATTTAATGTCGGGCTCTGTTTTATTTTACATTGTTCACATTAGGGCCCTGTTTCATTGTACTGTATTCAATGTCGGGCTCTGTTTAATTTTACGTTGTTCACTGTAGGGCACTGTTTCATTGTACCGTATTTAATGACGGGCTCTGTTTAATTTTACATTGTTGCTGGTAGGGCACTGATTCATTGTACCGTATTTAATGTCGGGCTGTGTTTAATTTTACATTGTTCACTGTAGGGCACTGTTTCATTGTACCGTATTTAATGTCGGGCTCTGTTTTATTTTACATTGTTCACATTAGGGCACTGTTTCATTGTACCGTATTTAATGTCGGGCTCTGTTTAATTTTACCTTGTTCAGTGTAGGGCACTGTTTCATTGTACCGTATTTACTGTCGGCCTGTGTTTAATTGTACATTGTTCACTGTAGGGCACTGTTTCATTGTACCGTATTTAATGTCGGGCTGTGTTTAATTGTACATTGTTCACTGTAGGGCACTGTTTCATTGTACCGTATTTAATGTCGGGCTCTGTTTAATTTTACCTTGTTCAGTGTCGGACACTGTTTTATATTACCGTATTTAATGTTGGGCTGTGTTTAATTGTACATTGTTCACTGTAGGGCACTGTTTCATTGTACCGTATTTAATGTCGGGCTCTGTTTAATTTTACCTTGTTCAGTGTAGGACACTGTTTTATATTACCGTATTTAATGTTGGGCTGTGTTTAATTGTACATTGTTCACTGTAGGGCACTGTTTCATTGTACCGTATTTAATGTTGGGCTGTGTGTAATTGTACATTGTTCACTGTAGGGCACTGTTTCATTGTACCGTATTTAATGTCGGGCTGTGTTTAAGTTTACATTGTTCACTGTAGGGCACTGATTCATTGCACTGTATTTAATGTCGGGCTGTGTTTAATTTTACATTGTTCAGTGTAGGGCACTCTTTCATTGTACTGTATTTAATGTCGGGCGCTGTTTAATTTTACCTTGTTCAGTGTAGGGCACTGTTTCACTGCACGGTATTTAATGTCGGGCTATGTTTAATTTTACATTGTTCACTGTAGGTCACTGTTTCATTGTACTGTATTTAATGTCGGGCGCTGTTTAATTTTACCTTGTTGCTTGTAGGGCACTGTTTCATTGTACCGTATTTAATGTCGGGCTCTGTTTAATTTTACATTGTTCACTGTAGGGCACTGTTTTATTGTGCTGTATTTAATGTCGGGCTCTGTTTAATTTTACCTCGTTGCTTGTAGGGCACTGTTTCATTGTACTGTGTTTAATGTCGGGCTCTGTTTAATTTTACCTTGTTCACTGTAGGGCACTGTTTCATTGTACTGTATTTAATGTCCGGCTCTGTTTAATTTTACCTTGTTCACTGTAGGGCACTGTTTCATTTTACTGTATTTAATTTCGGGCTGTGTTTAATTTTACATTGTTCAGTGTAGGGCACTGATTCATTGCACTGTATTTAATGTCGGGCTGTGTTTAATTTTACATTGTTCAGTGTAGGTCACTGTTTCATTGTACTGTATTTAATGTCGGGCTCTGTTTAATTTTACATTGTTCACTGCAGGGCACTGTTTCATTGTACGGTATTTAATGTCGGGCTCTGTTTTATTTTACATTGTTCACATTAGGGCCCTGTTTCATTGTACTGTATTTAATGTCGGGCTCTGTTTAATTTTACGTTGTTCACTGTAGGGCACTGTTTCATTGTACCGTATTTAATGTCGGGCTCTGTTTAATTTTACATTGTTGCTGGTAGGGCACTGATTCATTGTACCGTATTTAATGTCGGGCTGTGTTTAATTTTACATTGTTCACTGGAGGGCACTGTTTCATTGTACCGTATTTAATGTCGGGCTCTGTTTTATTTTACATTGTTCACATTAGGGCACTGTTTCATTGTACCGTATTTAATGTCGGGCTCTGTTTAATTTTACCTTGTTCAGTGTAGGGCACTGTTTCATTGTACCGTATTTACTGTCGGGCTGTGTTTAATTGTACATTGTTCACTGTAGGGCACTGTTTCATTGTACCGTATTTAATGTCGGGCTGTGTTTAATTGTACATTGTTCACTGTAGGGCACTGTTTCATTGTACTGTATTTAATGTCGGGCTCTGTTTAATTTTACCTTGTTCAGTGTAGGGCACTGTTTTATATTACCGTATTTAATGTTGGGCTGTGTTTAATTGTACATTGTTCACTGTAGGGCACTGTTTCATTGTACCGTATTTAATGTCGGGCTGTGTTTAAGTTTACATTGTTCAGTGTAGGGCACTGATTCATTGTACTGTATTTAATGTCGGGCTGTGTTTAATTTTACATTGTTCAGTGTAGGGCACTGTTTCACTGCACGGTATTTAATATCGGGCTATGTTTAATTTTACATTGTTCAGTGTAGTGCACTGTTTCATTCTACTGTATTTAATGTTGGGCTCTGTTTAATTTTACTTGTTGCTTGTAGGGCACTGTTTCATTGTACCGTATTTAATGTCGAGCTCTGTTTAATTTTACATTGTAGCTTGTAGGGCACTGTTTCATTGTACTGTATTTAATGTCGGGCTCTGTTTAATTTTACCTTGTTCACTGTAGGTCACTGTTTCATTGTACCGTATTTAATGTCGGGCTGTGTTTAAGTTTACATTGTTCAGTGTAGGGCACTGATTCATTGTACTGTATTTAATGTCGGGCACTGTTTAATTTTACGTTGTTCACTGTAGGGCACTGTTTCATTGTACTGTATTTAATGTCGGGCTCTGTTAAATTTTACCTTGTTCACTGTAGGGCACTGTTTCATTGTACCGTATTTAATGTCGGGCTCTGTTTAATTTTATCTTGTTCAGTGTAGGGCACTGTTTCATTGTACCGTATTTAATGACGGGCTCTGTTTAATTTTACCTTGTTCAGTGTAGGGCACTGTTTCATTGTACCGTATTTACTGTCGGGCCGTGTTTAATTGTACATTGTGCACTGTAGGGCACTGTTTAATTGTACCGTATTTAATGTCGGGCTGTGTTTAATTGTACATTGTTCACTGTAGGGCACTGTTTCATTGTACTGTATTTAATGTCGGGCTCTGTTTAATTTTACCTTGTTCAGCGGAGGGCACTGTTTCATTGTACCGCATTTAATATCGGGCTGTGTTTAATTTTACATTGTTCAGTGTAGGGCACTGTTTCATTGTACCGTATTTAATGTCGGGCTGTGTTTAATTTTACCTTGTTCAGTGTAGGGCACTCTTTCATATTACCGTATTTAATGACGGGATGTGTTTAATTGTACATTGTTCACTTTAGGACACTGTTTCATTGTACCGTATTTAATGTTGGGCTGTGTTTAATTGTACATTGTTCACTGTCGGGCACTGTTTCATTGTACCGTATTTAATGTTGGGCTGTGTTTAATTGTACATTGTTCACTGTCGGGCACTGTTTCATTGTACCGTATTTAAAGTCGGGCTGTGTTTAATTTTACATTGTTCAGTGTAGGGCACTGTTTCACTGTACCGTATTTAATGTCGGGCTAGATTTAATTTTACATTGTTCACTGTAGGTCACTGTTTCATTGTACTGTAATTAATGTCGTGCTGTGTTTAATTGTACATTGTTGCTTGTAGGGCACTGATTCATTGCACTGTATTTAATGTCGGGCTGTGTTTAATTTTACATTGTTCAGTGTAGGTCACTGTTTCATTGTACTGTATTTAATGTCGGGCTCTGTTTAATTTTACATTGTTCACTGCAGGGCACTGTTTCATTGTACGGTATTTAATGTCGGGCTCTGTTTTATTTTACATTGTTCACATTAGGGCCCTGTTTCATTGTACTGTATTTAATGTCGGGCTCTGTTTAATTTTACGTTGTTCACTGTAGGGCACTGTTTCATTGTACCGTATTTAATGTCGGGCTCTGTTTAATTTTACATTGTTGCTGGTAGGGCACTGATTCATTGTACCGTATTTAATGTCGGGCTGTGTTTAATTTTACATTGTTCACTGGAGGGCACTGTTTCATTGTACCGTATTTAATGTCGGGCTCTGTTTTATTTTACATTGTTCACATTAGGGCACTGTTTCATTGTACCGTATTTAATGTCGGGCTCTGTTTAATTTTACCTTGTTCAGTGTAGGGCACTGTTTCATTGTACCGTATTTACTGTCGGGCTGTGTTTAATTGTACATTGTTCACTGTAGGGCACTGTTTCATTGTACCGTATTTAATGTCGGGCTGTGTTTAATTGTACATTGTTCACTGTAGGGCACTGTTTCATTGTACTGTATTTAATGTCGGGCTCTGTTTAATTTTACCTTGTTCAGTGTAGGGCACTGTTTTATATTACCGTATTTAATGTTGGGCTGTGTTTAATTGTACATTGTTCACTGTAGGGCACTGTTTCATTGTACCGTATTTAATGTCGGGCTGTGTTTAAGTTTACATTGTTCAGTGTAGGGCACTGATTCATTGTACTGTATTTAATGTCGGGCTGTGTTTAATTTTACATTGTTCAGTGTAGGGCACTGTTTCACTGCACGGTATTTAATATCGGGCTATGTTTAATTTTACATTGTTCAGTGTAGTGCACTGTTTCATTCTACTGTATTTAATGTTGGGCTCTGTTTAATTTTACTTGTTGCTTGTAGGGCACTGTTTCATTGTACCGTATTTAATGTCGAGCTCTGTTTAATTTTACATTGTAGCTTGTAGGGCACTGTTTCATTGTACTGTATTTAATGTCGGGCTCTGTTTAATTTTACCTTGTTCACTGTAGGTCACTGTTTCATTGTACCGTATTTAATGTCGGGCTGTGTTTAAGTTTACATTGTTCAGTGTAGGGCACTGATTCATTGTACTGTATTTAATGTCGGGCACTGTTTAATTTTACGTTGTTCACTGTAGGGCACTGTTTCATTGTACTGTATTTAATGTCGGGCTCTGTTAAATTTTACCTTGTTCACTGTAGGGCACTGTTTCATTGTACCGTATTTAATGTCGGGCTCTGTTTAATTTTATCTTGTTCAGTGTAGGGCACTGTTTCATTGTACCGTATTTAATGACGGGCTCTGTTTAATTTTACCTTGTTCAGTGTAGGGCACTGTTTCATTGTACCGTATTTACTGTCGGGCCGTGTTTAATTGTACATTGTGCACTGTAGGGCACTGTTTAATTGTACCGTATTTAATGTCGGGCTGTGTTTAATTGTACATTGTTCACTGTAGGGCACTGTTTCATTGTACTGTATTTAATGTCGGGCTCTGTTTAATTTTACCTTGTTCAGCGGAGGGCACTGTTTCATTGTACCGCATTTAATATCGGGCTGTGTTTAATTTTACATTGTTCAGTGTAGGGCACTGTTTCATTGTACCGTATTTAATGTCGGGCTGTGTTTAATTTTACCTTGTTCAGTGTAGGGCACTCTTTCATATTACCGTATTTAATGACGGGATGTGTTTAATTGTACATTGTTCACTTTAGGACACTGTTTCATTGTACCGTATTTAATGTTGGGCTGTGTTTAATTGTACATTGTTCACTGTCGGGCACTGTTTCATTGTACCGTATTTAATGTTGGGCTGTGTTTAATTGTACATTGTTCACTGTCGGGCACTGTTTCATTGTACCGTATTTAAAGTCGGGCTGTGTTTAATTTTACATTGTTCAGTGTAGGGCACTGTTTCACTGTACCGTATTTAATGTCGGGCTAGATTTAATTTTACATTGTTCACTGTAGGTCACTGTTTCATTGTACTGTAATTAATGTCGTGCTGTGTTTAATTGTACATTGTTGCTTGTAGGGCACTGTTTCATTGTACCGTATTTAATGTCGGGCTCTGTTTAATTTTACCTTGTTCACTGTAGGTCACTGTTTCATTGCACCGTATTTAATGTCGGGCTGTGTTTAATTTTACATTGTAGCTTGTAGGGCACTGTTTCATTGTACTGTATTTAATGTCGGGCTCTGTTTAATTTTACATCGTTCACTGTAGGGCACTGTTTCATTGCACTGTATTTAATGTCGGGCTCTGTTTAATTTTACCTTGTTGCTTGTAGGGCACTGTTTCATTGTACCGTATTTAATGTCGGGCTCTGTTTAATTTTACATTGTTCACTGTAGGGCACTGTTTCATTGTGCTGTATTTAATGTCGGGCTCTGTTTAATTTTACGTCGTTGCTTGTAGGGCACTGTTTCATTGTACTGTATTTAATGTCGGGCTCTGTTTAATTTTACCTTGTTCACTGTTGGACACTGTTTCATTGTACTGTATTTAATGTCCGGCTCTGTTTAATTTTACCTTGTTCACTGTAGGGCACTGTTTCATTTTACTGTATTTAATTTCGGGCTGTGTTTAATTTTACATTGCTCAGTGTAGGGCACTGATTTATTGTACCGTATTTAATGTCGGGCTCTGTTTAATTTTACATTGTTCACTGCAGGGCACTGTTTCATTGTACGGTATTTAATGTCGGGCTCTGTTTTATTTTACATTGTTCACATTAGGGCCCTGTTTCATTGTACTGTATTCAATGTCGGGCTCTGTTTAATTTTACGTTGTTCACTGTAGGGCACTGTTTCATTGTACCGTATTTAATGACGGGCTCTGTTTAATTTTACATTGTTGCTGGTAGGGCACTGATTCATTGTACCGTATTTACTGTCGGGCCGTGTTTAATTGTACATTGTTCACTGTAGGGCACTGTTTAATTGTACCGTATTTAATGTCGGGCTGTGTTTAATTGTACATTGTTCACTGTAGGGCACTGTTTCATTGTACTGTATTTAATGTCGGGCTCTGTTTAATTTTACCTTGTTCAGCGGAGGGCACTGTTTCATTGTACCGCATTTAATATCGGGCTGTGTTTAATTTTACATTGTTCAGTGTAGGGCACTGTTTCATTGTACCGTATTTAATGTCGGGCTGTGTTTAATTTTACCTTGTTCAGTGTAGGGCACTCTTTCATATTACCGTATTTAATGACGGGATGTGTTTAATTGTACATTGTTCACTTTAGGACACTGTTTCATTGTACCGTATTTAATGTTGGGCTGTGTTTAATTGTACATTGTTCACTGTAGGGCACTGTTTCATTGTACCGTATTTAATGTTGGGCTGTGTTTAATTGTACATTGTTCACTGTAGGGCACTGTTTCATTGTACTGTATTTAATGTCGGGCTCTGTTTAATTTTACCTCGTTGCTTGTAGGGCACTGTTTCATTGTACTGTATTTAATGTCGGGCTCTGTTAAATTTTACCTTGTTCACTGTAGGGCACTGTTTCATTGTACCGTATTTAATGTCGGGCTCTGTTTAATTTTATCTTGTTCAGTGTAGGGCACTGTTTCATTGTACCGTATTTAATGACGGGCTCTGTTTAATTTTACCTTGTTCAGTGTAGGGCACTGTTTCATTGTACCGTATTTACTGTCGGGCCGTGTTTAATTGTACATTGTGCACTGTAGGGCACTGTTTAATTGTACCGTATTTAATGTCGGGCTGTGTTTAATTGTACATTGTTCACTGTAGGGCACTGTTTCATTGTACTGTATTTAATGTCGGGCTCTGTTTAATTTTACCTTGTTCAGCGGAGGGCACTGTTTCATTGTACCGCATTTAATATCGGGCTGTGTTTAATTTTACATTGTTCAGTGTAGGGCACTGTTTCATTGTACCGTATTTAATGTCGGGCTGTGTTTAATTTTACCTTGTTCAGTGTAGGGCACTCTTTCATATTACCGTATTTAATGACGGGATGTGTTTAATTGTACATTGTTCACTTTAGGACACTGTTTCATTGTACCGTATTTAATGTTGGGCTGTGTTTAATTGTACATTGTTCACTGTCGGGCACTGTTTCATTGTACCGTATTTAATGTTGGGCTGTGTTTAATTGTACATTGTTCACTGTCGGGCACTGTTTCATTGTACCGTATTTAAAGTCGGGCTGTGTTTAATTTTACATTGTTCAGTGTAGGGCACTGTTTCACTGTACCGTATTTAATGTCGGGCTAGATTTAATTTTACATTGTTCACTGTAGGTCACTGTTTCATTGTACTGTAATTAATGTCGTGCTGTGTTTAATTGTACATTGTTGCTTGTAGGGCACTGTTTCATTGTACCGTATTTAATGTCGGGCTCTGTTTAATTTTACCTTGTTCACTGTAGGTCACTGTTTCATTGCACCGTATTTAATGTCGGGCTGTGTTTAATTTTACATTGTAGCTTGTAGGGCACTGTTTCATTGTACTGTATTTAATGTCGGGCTCTGTTTAATTTTACATCGTTCACTGTAGGGCACTGTTTCATTGCACTGTATTTAATGTCGGGCTCTGTTTAATTTTACCTTGTTGCTTGTAGGGCACTGTTTCATTGTACCGTATTTAATGTCGGGCTCTGTTTAATTTTACATTGTTCACTGTAGGGCACTGTTTCATTGTGCTGTATTTAATGTCGGGCTCTGTTTAATTTTACGTCGTTGCTTGTAGGGCACTGTTTCATTGTACTGTATTTAATGTCGGGCTCTGTTTAATTTTACCTTGTTCACTGTTGGACACTGTTTCATTGTACTGTATTTAATGTCCGGCTCTGTTTAATTTTACCTTGTTCACTGTAGGGCACTGTTTCATTTTACTGTATTTAATTTCGGGCTGTGTTTAATTTTACATTGCTCAGTGTAGGGCACTGATTTATTGTACCGTATTTAATGTCGGGCTCTGTTTAATTTTACATTGTTCACTGCAGGGCACTGTTTCATTGTACGGTATTTAATGTCGGGCTCTGTTTTATTTTACATTGTTCACATTAGGGCCCTGTTTCATTGTACTGTATTCAATGTCGGGCTCTGTTTAATTTTACGTTGTTCACTGTAGGGCACTGTTTCATTGTACCGTATTTAATGACGGGCTCTGTTTAATTTTACATTGTTGCTGGTAGGGCACTGATTCATTGTACCGTATTTAATGTCGGGCTGTGTTTAATTTTACATTGTTCACTGTAGGGCACTGTTTCATTGTACCGTATTTAATGTCGGGCTCTGTTTTATTTTACATTGTTCACATTAGGGCACTGTTTCATTGTACCGTATTTAATGTCGGGCTCTGTTTAATTTTACCTTGTTCAGTGTAGGGCACTGTTTCATTGTACCGTATTTACTGTCGGCCTGTGTTTAATTGTACATTGTTCACTGTAGGGCACTGTTTCATTGTACCGTATTTAATGTCGGGCTGTGTTTAATTGTACATTGTTCACTGTAGGGCACTGTTTCATTGTACCGTATTTAATGTCGGGCTCTGTTTAATTTTACCTTGTTCAGTGTCGGACACTGTTTTATATTACCGTATTTAATGTTGGGCTGTGTTTAATTGTACATTGTTCACTGTAGGGCACTGTTTCATTGTACCGTATTTAATGTCGGGCTCTGTTTAATTTTACCTTGTTCAGTGTAGGACACTGTTTTATATTACCGTATTTAATGTTGGGCTGTGTTTAATTGTACATTGTTCACTGTAGGGCACTGTTTCATTGTACCGTATTTAATGTTGGGCTGTGTGTAATTGTACATTGTTCACTGTAGGGCACTGTTTCATTGTACCGTATTTAATGTCGGGCTGTGTTTAAGTTTACATTGTTCACTGTAGGGCACTGATTCATTGCACTGTATTTAATGTCGGGCTGTGTTTAATTTTACATTGTTCAGTGTAGGGCACTCTTTCATTGTACTGTATTTAATGTCGGGCGCTGTTTAATTTTACCTTGTTCAGTGTAGGGCACTGTTTCACTGCACGGTATTTAATGTCGGGCTATGTTTAATTTTACATTGTTCACTGTAGGTCACTGTTTCATTGTACTGTATTTAATGTCGGGCGCTGTTTAATTTTACCTTGTTGCTTGTAGGGCACTGTTTCATTGTACCGTATTTAATGTCGGGCTCTGTTTAATTTTACATTGTTCACTGTAGGGCACTGTTTTATTGTGCTGTATTTAATGTCGAGCTCTGTTTAATTTTACCTCGTTGCTTGTAGGGCACTGTTTCATTGTACTGTGTTTAATGTCGGGCTCTGTTTAATTTTACCTTGTTCACTGTAGGGCACTGTTTCATTGTACTGTATTTAATGTCCGGCTCTGTTTAATTTTACCTTGTTCACTGTAGGGCACTGTTTCATTTTACTGTATTTAATTTCGGGCTGTGTTTAATTTTACATTGTTCAGTGTAGGGCACTGATTCATTGCACTGTATTTAATGTCGGGCTGTGTTTAATTTTACATTGTTCAGTGTAGGTCACTGTTTCATTGTACTGTATTTAATGTCGGGCTCTGTTTAATTTTACATTGTTCACTGCAGGGCACTGTTTCATTGTACGGTATTTAATGTCGGGCTCTGTTTTATTTTACATTGTTCACATTAGGGCCCTGTTTCATTGTACTGTATTTAATGTCGGGCTCTGTTTAATTTTACGTTGTTCACTGTAGGGCACTGTTTCATTGTACCGTATTTAATGTCGGGCTCTGTTTAATTTTACATTGTTGCTGGTAGGGCACTGATTCATTGTACCGTATTTAATGTCGGGCTGTGTTTAATTTTACATTGTTCACTGGAGGGCACTGTTTCATTGTACCGTATTTAATGTCGGGCTCTGTTTTATTTTACATTGTTCACATTAGGGCACTGTTTCATTGTACCGTATTTAATGTCGGGCTCTGTTTAATTTTACCTTGTTCAGTGTAGGGCACTGTTTCATTGTACCGTATTTACTGTCGGGCTGTGTTTAATTGTACATTGTTCACTGTAGGGCACTGTTTCATTGTACCGTATTTAATGTCGGGCTGTGTTTAATTGTACATTGTTCACTGTAGGGCACTGTTTCATTGTACTGTATTTAATGTCGGGCTCTGTTTAATTTTACCTTGTTCAGTGTAGGGCACTGTTTTATATTACCGTATTTAATGTTGGGCTGTGTTTAATTGTACATTGTTCACTGTAGGGCACTGTTTCATTGTACCGTATTTAATGTCGGGCTGTGTTTAAGTTTACATTGTTCAGTGTAGGGCACTGATTCATTGTACTGTATTTAATGTCGGGCTGTGTTTAATTTTACATTGTTCAGTGTAGGGCACTGTTTCACTGCACGGTATTTAATATCGGGCTATGTTTAATTTTACATTGTTCAGTGTAGTGCACTGTTTCATTCTACTGTATTTAATGTTGGGCTCTGTTTAATTTTACCTTGTTGCTTGTAGGGCACTGTTTCATTGTACCGTATTTAATGTCGAGCTCTGTTTAATTTTACATTGTAGCTTGTAGGGCACTGTTTCATTGTACTGTATTTAATGTCGGGCTCTGTTTAATTTTACCTTGTTCACTGTAGGTCACTGTTTCATTGTACCGTATTTAATGTCGGGCTGTGTTTAAGTTTACATTGTTCAGTGTAGGGCACTGATTCATTGTACTGTATTTAATGTCGGGCACTGTTTAATTTTACGTTGTTCACTGTAGGGCACTGTTTCATTGTACCGTATTTAATGTCGGGCTCTGTTTAATTTTACATTGTTGCTGGTAGGGCACTGATTCATTGCACCGTATTTAATGTCGGGCTGTGTTTAATTTTACATTGTTCACTGGAGGGCACTGTTTCATTGTACCGTATTTAATGTCGGGCTCTGTTTTATTTTACATTGTTCACATTAGGGCACTGTTTCATTGTACCGTATTTAATGTCGGGCTCTGTTTAATTTTACCTTGTTCAGTGTAGGGCACTGTTTCATTGTACCGTATTTACTGTCGGGCTGTGTTTAATTGTACATTGTTCACTGTAGGGCACTGTTTCATTGTACCGTATTTAATGTCGGGCTGTGTTTAATTGTACATTGTTCACTGTAGGGCACTGTTTCATTGTACTGTATTTAATGTCGGGCTCTGTTTAATTTTACCTTGTTCAGTGTAGGACACTGTTTTATATTACCGTATTTAATGTTGGGCTGTGTTTAATTGTACATTGTTCACTGTAGGGCACTGTTTCATTGTACCGTATTTAATGTCGGGCTGTGTTTAAGTTTACATTGTTCAGTGTAGGGCACTGATTCATTGTACTGTATTTTATGTCGGGCTGTGTTTAATTTTACATTGTTCAGTGTAGGGCACTGTTTCACTGCACGGTATTTAATATCGGGCTATGTTTAATTTTACATTGTTCAGTGTAGTGCACTGTTTCATTCTACTGTATTTAATGTCGGGCTGTGTTTAATTTTACATTGTTCACTGTAGGGCACTGTTTCATTGCACTGTATTTAATGTCGGGCTCTGTTTAATTTTACCTTGTTGCTTGAAGGGCACTGTTTCATTGTACTGTATTTAATGTCGGGCTCTGTTTAATTTTACCTTGTTCACTGTAGGGCACTGTTTCATTGTACTGTATTTAATGTCCGGCTCTGTTTAATTTTACCTTGTTCACTGTAGGGCACTGTTTCATTTTACTGTATTTAATGTCGGGCTGTGTTTAATTTTACATTGTTCAGAGTAGGGCACTGATTCATTGTACCGTATTTAATGTCGGGCTCTGTTTAATTTTACATTGTTCACTGTAGGGCACTGTTTCATTGTACCGTATTTAATGTCGGGCTCTGTTTTATTTTACATTGTTCACATTAGGGCCCTGTTTCATTGTACTGTATTTAATGTCGGGCTCTGTTTAATTTTACGTTGTTCACTGTAGGGCACTGTTTCATTGTACCGTATTTAATGTCGTGCTCTGTTTAATTTTACATTTTTGCTGGTAGGGCACTGATTCATTGTACTGTATTTAATGTCGGGCTGTGTTTAATTTTACATTGTTCACTGTAGGGCACTGTTTCATTGTACCGTATTTAATGTCGGGCTCTGTTTAATTTTACCTTGTTCAGTGTAGGGCACTGTTTCATTGTACCGTATTTACTGTCGGGCTGTGTTTAATTGTACATTGTTCACTGTAGGGCACTGTTTCATTGTACCGTATTTAATGTCGGGCTGTGTTTAATTGTACATTGTTCACTGTAGGGCACTGTTTCATTGTACTGTATTTAATGTCGGGCTCTGTTTAATTTTACCTTGTTCAGTGTAGGACACTGTTTTATATTACCGTATTTAATGTTGGGCTGTGTTTAATTGTACATTGTTCACTGTAGGGCACTGTTTCATTGTACCGTATTTAATGTCGGGCTGTGTTTAAGTTTACATTGTTCAGTGTAGGGCACAGATTCATTGTACTGTATTTAATGTCGGGCTGTGTTTAATTTTACATTGTTCAGTGTAGGGCACTGTTTCACTGCACGGTATTTAATATCGGGCTATGTTTAATTTTACATTGTTCAGTGTAGTGCACTGTTTCATTCTACTGTATTTAATGTTGGGCTCTGTTTAATTTTACCTTGTTCAGTGTAGGGCACTGTTTCATTTTACCGTATTTAATGTCGGGCTGTGTTTAACTTTACATTGTTCACTGTAGGGCATTGTTTCATTGTGCTGTATTTAATGCTGGGCTCTGTTTAATTTTACCTTGTTCACTGTCGGGCACTGTTTCATTGTCCCGTATTTAATGTCGGGCCCTGTTTAATTTTACATTATTCAGTGTAGGGCACTGTTTCATTGTACTGTCTTTAATGTCGGGCTCTGTTTAATTTTGCCTTGTTTACTGTAGGTCACTGTTTCATTGTACTGTATTTAATGCCGGGCTGTGTTTAATTTTACATTGTTCAGTGTAGGGCACTGATTCATTGTACCGTATTTAATGTCGGGCTGTGTTTAAGTTTACATTGTTCAGTGTAGGGCACTGTTTCACTGTACCGTATTTAATGTCGGGCTATGTTTAATTTTACCTTGTTCACTGTAGGTCACTGTTTCATTGCACCGTATTTAATGTCGGGCTGTGTTTAATTTTACATTGTTCAGTGTAGAGCACTGTTTCATTGTACTGTATTTAATGTTGGGCTCTGTTTAATTTTACCTTGTTGCTTGTAGGGCACTGTTTCATTGTACCGTATTTAATGTCGAGCTCTGTTTAATTTTACATTTTAGCTAGTAGGGCACTGTTTCATTGTATTGTATTTAATGTCGGGCTCTGTTTAATTTTACCTTGTTCACTGTAGGGCACTGTTTCATTTTACTGTATTTAATGTCGGGCTGTGTTTAATTTTACATTGTTCAGTGAAGGGCACTGATTCATTGTACCGTATTTAATGTCGGGCTCTGTTTTATTTTACATTGTTCACATTAGGGCCCTGTTTCATTGTACTGTATTTAATGTCGGGCTCTGTTTAATTTTACGTTGTTCACTGTAGGGCACTGATTCATTGTACCGTATTTAATGTCGGGCTGTGTTTAATTTTACGTTGTTCACTGTAGGGCACTGATTCATTGTACCGTATTTAATGTCGGGCTGTGTTTAATTTTACATTGTTCTCTGTAGGGCACTGTTTCATTGTACCGTATTTAATGTCGGGCTCTGTTTAATTTTACCTTGTTCAGTGTAGGGCACTGTTTCATTGTACCGTATTTAATGTCGGGCTCTGTTTAATTTTACCTTGTTCAGTGTAGGGCACTGTTTCATTGTACCGTACTTACTGTCGGGCTGTGTTTAATTGTACATTGTTCACTGTAGGGCACTGTTTCATTGTACCGTATTTAATGTCGGGCTGTGTTTAATTGTACATTGTTCACTGTAGGGCACTGTTTCATTGTACTGTATTTAATGTCGGGCTCTGTTTAATTTTACCTTGTTCAGTGTAGGGCACTGTTTCACTGTACCGTATTTAATGTCGGGCTCTGTTTAATTTTACCTTGTTCAGTGTAGGGCACTGTTTCACTGTACCGTATTTACTGTCGGGTTGTGTTTAAATGTACATTGTTCACTGTAGGGCACTGTTTCATTGTACCGTATTTAATGTCGGGCTGTGTTTAATTGTACATTGTTCACTGTAGGGCACTGTTTCATTGTACTGTATTTAATGTCGGGCTCTGTTTAATTTTACCTTGTTCAGTGTAGGGCACTGTTTCATTGTACCGTATTTAATGTCGGGGGTGTTTAATTTTACATTGTTCTCTGTAGGGCACTGTTTCATTGTACCGTATTTAATGTCGGGCTCTGTTTAATTTTACCTTGTTCAGTGTAGGGCACTGTTTCATTGTACCGTATTTAATGTCGGGCTCTGTTGAATTTTACCTTGTTCAGTGTAGGGCACTGTTTCATTGTACCGTACTTACTGTCGGGCTGTGTTTAATTGTACATTGTTCACTGTAGGGCACTGTTTCATTGTACCGTATTTAATGTCGGGCTGTGTTTAATTGTACATTGTTCACTGGAGGGCACTGTTTCATTGTACTGTATTTAATGTCGGGCTCTGTTTAATTTTACCTTGTTCAGTGTAGGGCACTGTTTCACTGTACCGTATTTAATGTCGGGCTCTGTTTAATTTTACCTTGTTCAGTGTAGGGCACTGTTTCACTGTACCGTATTTACTGTCGGGTTGTGTTTAAATGTACATTGTTCACTGTAGGGCACTGTTTCATTGTACCGTATTTAATGTCGGGCTGTGTTTAATTGTACATTGTTCACTGTAGGGCACTGTTTCATTGTACTGTATTTAATGTCGGGCTCTGTTTAATTTTACCTTGTTCAGTGTAGGGCACTGTTTCATTGTACCGTATTTAATGTCGGGGGTGTTTAATTTTACATTGTTCTCTGTAGGGCACTGTTTCATTGTACCGTATTTAATGTCGGGCTCTGTTTAATTTTACCTTGTTCAGTGTAGGGCACTGTTTCATTGTACCGTATTTAATGTCGGGCTCTGTTTAATTTTACCTTGTTCAGTGTAGGGCACTGTTTCATTGTACCGTACTTACTGTCGGGCTGTGTTTAATTGTACATTGTTCACTGTAGGGCACTGTTTCATTGTACCGTATTTAATGTCGGGCTGTGTTTAATTGTACATTGTTCACTGGAGGGCACTGTTTCATTGTACTGTATTTAATGTCGGGCTCTGTTTAATTTTACCTTGTTCAGTGTAGGGCACTGTTTCACTGTACCGTATTTAATGTCGGGCTCTGTTTAATTTTACCTTGTTCAGTGTAGGGCACTGTTTCACTGTACCGTATTTACTGTCGGGTTGTGTTTAAATGTACATTGTTCACTGTAGGGCACTGTTTCATTGTACCGTATTTAATGTCGGGCTGTGTTTAATTGTACATTGTTCACTGTAGGGCACTGTTTCATTGTACTGTATTTAATGTCGGGCTCTGTTTAATTTTACCTTGTTCAGTGTAGGGCACTGTTTCATTGTACCGTATTTAATGTCGGGGGTGTTTAATTTTACATTGTTCAGTGTAGGGCACTGTTTCATTGTACCGTATTTAATGTCGGGCTGTGTTTAATTTTACCTTGTTCAGTGTAGGGCACTGTTTCATATTACCGTATTTAATGTCGGGCTCTGTTTAATTTTACATTGTTGCTGGTAGGGCACTGATTCATTGTACCGTATTTAATGTCGGGCTGTGTTTAACTTTACATTGTTCACTGCAGGGCATTGTTTCATTGTGCTGTATTTAATGTTGGGCTCTGTTTAATTTTACCTTGTTCACTGTTGGGCACTGTTTCATTGTCCCGTATTTAATGTCGGGCTCTGTTTAATTTTACATTATTCAGTGTAGGGCACTGTTTCATTGTACTGTCTTTAATATCGGGCTCTGTTTAATTTTGCCTTGTTTACTGTAGGTCACTGTTTCATTGTCCTGTATTTAATGCCGGGCTGTGTTTAATTTTACATTGTTCAGTGTAGGGCACTGATTCATTGTACCGTATTTAATGTCGGGCTGCGTTTAAGTTTACATTGTTCAGTGTAGGGTACTGTTTCATTGTACTGTATTTAATGTCGGGCTCTGTTTAATTTTGCCTTGTTTACTGTAGGTCACTGTTTCATTGTACTGTATTTAATGTCGGGCTGTGTTTAATTTTACCTTGTTCTGTGTAGGGCACTGTTTCATATTACCGTATTTAATATCGGGCTGTGTTTAATTGTACATTGTTCACTGTAGGACACTGTTTCATTGTACCGTATTTAATGTTGGGCTGTGTTTACTTGTACATTGTTCACTGTAGGGCACTGTTTCATTGTACCGTATTTAATGTCGGGCTATGTTTAATTTTACATTGTTCCCTGTAGGTCACTGTTTCATTGTACTGTACTTAATGTCGGGCGCTGTTTAATTTTACCTTGTTGCTTGTAGGGCACTGTTTCATTGTACCGTATTTAATGTCGGGCTCTGTTTAATTTTACCTTGTTCACTGTAGGTCACTGTTTCATTGCACCGTATTTAATGTCGGGCTGTGTTTAATTTTACCTTGTTCACTGTAGGTCACTGTTTCATTCTACCGTATTTAATGTTGGGCTCTGTTTAATTTTACATTGTAGCTTGTAGGGCACTGTTTCATTGTACCGTACTTAATGTCGGGTTGTGTTTAATTTTACATTTTTCACTGTAGGGCACTGTTTCATTGTGCTGTATTTAATGTCGGGCTTTGTTTAATTTTACCTCATTGCTTGTAGGGCACTGTTTCATTGTACTGTATTTAATGTCGGGCTCTGTTGAATTTTACCTTGTTCACTGTAGGGCACTGTTTCATTGTACCGTATTTAATGTCGGTCTCTGTTTTATTTTACATTGTTCACATTAGGGCCCTGTTTCATAGTACTGTATTTAATGTCGGGCTCTGTATAATTTTACGTTGTTCACTGTAGGGCACTGATTCATTGTACCGTATTTAATGTCGGGCTGTGTTTAATTTTACGTTGTTCACTGTAGGGCACTGATTCATTGTACCGTATTTAATGTCGGGCTGTGTTTAATTTTACATTGTTCTCTGTAGGGCACTGTTTCATTGTACCGTATTTAATGTCGGGCTCTGTTTAATTTTACCTTGTTCACTGTAGGTCACTGTTTCATTCTACCGTATTTAATGTTGGGCTCTGTATAATTTTACATTGTAGCTTGTAGGGCACTGTTTCATTGTACCGTACTTAATGTCGGGTTGTGTTTAATTTTACATTTTTCACTGTAGGGCACTGTTTCATTGTGCTGTATTTAATGTCGGGCTCTGTTTAATTTTACCTCATTGCTTGTAGGGCACTGTTTCATTGTACTGTATTTAATGTCGGGCTCTGTTGAATTTTACCTTGTTCACTGTAGGGCACTGTTTCATTGTACCGTATTTAATGTCGGGCTCTGTTTTATTTTACATTGTTCACATTAGGGCCCTGTTTCATTGTACTGTATTTAATGTCGGGCTCTGTATAATTTTACGTTGTTCACTGTAGGGCACTGATTCATTGTACCGTATTTAATGTCGGGCTGTGTTTAATTTTACGTTGTTCACTGTAGGGCACTGATTCATTGTACCGTATTTAATGTCGGGCTGTGTTTAATTTTACATTGTTCTCTGTAGGGCACTGTTTCATTGTACCGTATTTAATGTCGGGCTCTGTTTAATTTTACCTTGTTCAGTGTAGGGCACTGTTTCATTGTACCGTATTTAATGTCGGGCTCTGTTTAATTTTACCTTGTTCAGTGTAGGGCACTGTTTCATTGTACCGTACTTACTGTCGGGCTGTGTTTAATTGTACATTGTTCACTGTAGGGCACTGTTTCATTGTACCGTATTTAATGTCGGGCTGTGTTTAATTGTACATTGTTCACTGTAGGGCACTGTTTCATTGTACTGTATTTAATGTCGGGCTCTGTTTAATTTTACCTTGTTCAGTGTAGGGCACTGTTTCATTGTACCGTATTTAATGTCGGGCTCTGTTTAATTTTACCTTGTTCAGTGTAGGGCACTGTTTCACTGTACCGTATTTACTGTCGGGTTGTGTTTAAATGTACATTGTTCACTGTAGGGCACTGTTTCATTGTACCGTATTTAATGTCGGGCTGTGTTTAATTGTACATTGTTCACTGTAGGGCACTGTTTCATTGTACTGTATTTAATGTCGGGCTCTGTTTAATTTTACCTTGTTCAGTGTAGGGCACTGTTTCATTGTACCGTATTTAATGTCGGGGGTGTTTAATTTTACATTGTTCAGTGTAGGGCACTGTTTCATTGTACCGTATTTAATGTCGGGCTGTGTTTAATTTTACCTTGTTCAGTGTAGGGCACTGTTTCATATTACCGTATTTAATGTCGGGCTCTGTTTAATTTTACATTGTTGCTGGTAGGGCATTGTTTCATTGTGCTGTATTTAATGTTGGGCTCTGTTTAATTTTACCTTGTTCACTGTTGGGCACTGTTTCATTGTCCCGTATTTAATGTCGGGCTCTGTTTAATTTTACATTATTCAGTGTAGGGCACTGTTTCATTGTACTGTCTTTAATATCGGGCTCTGTTTAATTTTGCCTTGTTTACTGTAGGTCACTGTTTCATTGTCCTGTATTTAATGCCGGGCTGTGTTTAATTTTACATTGTTCAGTGTAGGGCACTGATTCATTGTACCGTATTTAATGTCGGGCTGCGTTTAAGTTTACATTGTTCAGTGTAGGGTACTGTTTCATTGTACTGTATTTAATGTCGGGCTCTGTTTAATTTTGCCTTGTTTACTGTAGGTCACTGTTTCATTGTACTGTATTTAATGTCGGGCTGTGTTTAATTTTACCTTGTTCAGTGTAGAGCACTGTTTCATATTACCGTATTTAATGTCGGGCTCTGTTTAATTTTACCTTGTTCAGTGGAGGGCACTGTTTCATTGTACCGCATTTAATATCGGGCTGTGTTTAATTTTACATTGTTCAGTGTAGGGCCCTGTTTCATTGTACCGTATTTAATGTCGGGCTGTGTTTAATTTTACCTTGTTCAGTGTAGGGCACTCTTTCATATTACCGTATTTAATGACGGGGTGTGTTTAATTGTACATTGTTCACTGTAGGACACTGTTTCATTGTACCGTATTTAATTTTGGGCTGTGTTTAATTGTACATTGTTCACTGTAGGGCACTGTTTCATTGTACCGTATTTAATGTCGGGCTGTGTTTAATTGTACATTGTTCACTGTAGGGCACTGTTTCATTGTACTGTATTTAATGTCGGGCTCTGTTTAATTTTACCTTGTTCAGTGTAGGGCACTGTTTCATTGTACCGTATTTAATGTCGGGCTCTGTTTAATTTTACCTTGTTCAGTGTAGGGCACTGTTTCACTGTACCGTACTTACTGTCGGGTTGTGTTTAAATGTACATTGTTCACTGTAGGGCACTGTTTCATTGTACCGTATTTAATGTCGGGCTGTGTTTAATTGTACATTGTTCACTGTAGGGCACTGTTTCATTGTACTGTATTTAATGTCGGGCTCTGTTTAATTTTACCTTGTTCAGTGTAGGGCACTGTTTCATTGTACCGTATTTAATGTCGGGGGTGTTTAATTTTACATTGTTCAGTGTAGGGCACTGTTTCATTGTACCGTATTTAATGTCGGGCTGTGTTTAATTTTACCTTGTTCAGTGTAGGGCACTGTTTCATATTACCGTATTTAATGTCGGGCTCTGTTTAATTTTACATTGTTGCTGGTAGGGCACTGATTCATTGTACCGTATTTAATGTCGGGCTGTGTTTAACTTTACATTGTTCACTGCAGGGCATTGTTTCATTGTGCTGTATTTAATGTTGGGCTCTGTTTAATTTTACCTTGTTCACTGTTGGGCACTGTTTCATTGTCCCGTATTTAATGTCGGGCTCTGTTTAATTTTACATTATTCAGTGTAGGGCACTGTTTCATTGTACTGTCTTTAATATCGGGCTCTGTTTAATTTTGCCTTGTTTACTGTAGGTCACTGTTTCATTGTCCTGTATTTAATGCCGGGCTGTGTTTAATTTTACATTGTTCAGTGTAGGGCACTGATTCATTGTACCGTATTTAATGTCGGGCTGCGTTTAAGTTTACATTGTTCAGTGTAGGGTACTGTTTCATTGTACTGTATTTAATGTCGGGCTCTGTTTAATTTTGCCTTGTTTACTGTAGGTCACTGTTTCATTGTACTGTATTTAATGTCGGGCTGTGTTTAATTTTACCTTGTTCAGTGTAGGGCACTGTTTCATATTACCGTATTTAATGTCGGGCTCTGTTTAATTTTACCTTGTTCAGTGGAGGGCACTGTTTCATTGTACCGCATTTAATATCGGGCTGTGTTTAATTTTACATTGTTCAGTGTAGGGCACTGTTTCATTGTACCGTATTTAATGTCGGGCTGTGTTTAATTTTACCTTGTTCAGTGTAGGGCACTCTTTCATATTACCGTATTTAATGACGGGGTGTGTTTAATTGTACATTGTTCACTGTAGGACACTGTTTCATTGTACCGTATTTAATGTTGGGCTGTGTTTAATTGTACATTGTTCACTGTAGGGCACTGTTTCATTGTACCGTATTTAATGTTGGGCTGTGTTTAATTGTACATTGTTCACTGTCGGGCACTGTTTCATTGTACCGTATTTAATGTCGGGCTGTGTTTAAGTTTACATTGTTCAGTGTAGGGCACTGATTCGTTGTACTGTATTTAATGTCGGGCTGTGTTTAATTTTACATTGTTCAGTGTAGGGCACTGTTTCACTGTACCGTATTTAATGTCGGGCTAGATTTAATTTTACATTGTTCACTGTAGGTCACTGTTTCATTGTACTGTATTTAATGTCGGGCTGTGTTTAATTGTACATTGTTGCTTGTAGGGCACTGTTTCATTGTACCCTATTTAATGTCGAGCTCTGTTTAATTTTACATTGTAGCTTGTCGGGCACTGTTTCATTGTACTGTATTTAATGTCGGGCTCTGTTTAATTTTACATTGTTCACTGTAGGGCACTGTTTCATTGTACTGTATTAAATGCCGGGCTCTGTTTAATTTTACGTTGTTCACTGTAGGGCACTTTTTCATTGTACCGTATTTAATGTCGGGCTCTGTTTAATTTTACATTGTTGCTGGTTGGGCACTGATTCATTGTACCGTATTTAATGTCGGGCTGTGTTTAATTTTACATTGTTCAGTGTAGGGCACTGTTTCATTGTGCTGTATTTAATGTTGGACTCTGTTTAATTTTACCTTGTTCACTGTCGGGCACTGTTTCGTTGTCCCGTATTTAATGTCGGGCTCTGTTTAATGTTACATTGTTCAGTGTAGGTCACTGTTTCATTGTACTGTATTTAATGTCGGGCTCTGTTTAATTTTACCTTATTCAGTGTAGGGCACTGTTTCATTGTACCATATTTAATGTCGGGCTCTGTTTAATTTTACCTTGTTCAGTGTAGGGCACTGTTTCATTTTACCGTATTTAATGTCGGGCTGTGTTTAACTTTACATTGTTCACTGTAGGGCATTGTTTCATAGTTACATATATAGTATTACATAGTACATACAGTGCAGAAGGAGGCCATTCGGCCCATCGAGTCTGCACCGACCCACATTAATCCCTCACTTCCACCCAATAACCCCTCCCAACCCTTATGGACACTACGGGTAATTTAGCATGGCCAATCCACCTAACCTGCACGTCTTTGGACTGTGGGAGGAAACCAGAGCACCCGGAGGAAACCCACGCAGACACGGGGAGAACGTGCAAACTCCGCACAGACAGTGACCCAGCGGGGAATCGAACCTGGGACCCTGGCGCTGTGAAGCCACAGTGCTAATCACTTGTGCTACCGTGCTGCCCGTATTTAATGTCGGGCTCTGTTTAATTTTACATTGTTGCTGGTTGGGCACTGATTCATTGTACCGTATTTAATGTTGGGCTGTGTTTAATTGTACATTGTTCACTGTAGGGCACTGTTTCATTGTACCGTATTTAATGTTGGGCTGTGTTTAATTGTACATTGTTCACTGTCGGGCACTGTTTCATTGTACCGTATTTAATGTCGGGCTGTGTTTAAGTTTACATTGTTCAGTGTAGGGCACTGATTCATTGTACTGTATTTAATGTCGGGCTGTGTTTAATTTTACATTGTTCAGTGTAGGGCACTGTTTCACTGTACCGTATTTAATGTCGGGCTAGATTTAATTTTACATTGTTCACTGTAGGTCACTGTTTCATTGTACTGTATTTAATGTCGGGCTGTGTTTAATTGTACATTGTTGCTTGTAGGGCACTGTTTCATTGTACCCTATTTAATGTCGAGCTCTGTTTAATTTTACATTGTAGCTTGTCGGGCACTGTTTCATTGTACTGTATTTAATGTCGGGCTCTGTTTAATTTTACATTGTTCACTGTAGCTCACTGTTTCATTGTACTGTATTAAATGCCGGGCTCTGTTTAATTTTACGTTGTTCACTGTAGGGCACTGTTTCATTGTACCGTATTTAATGTCGGGCTCTGTTTAATTTTACATTGTTGCTGGTTGGGCACTGTTTCGTTGTACCGTATTTAATGTCGGGCTCTGTTTAATTTTACCTTGTTCAGTGTAGGGCACTGTTTCATTGTGCTGTATTTAATGTTGGACTCTGTTTAATTTTACCTTGTTCACTGTAGGGCACTGTTTCGTTGTCCCGTATTTAATGTCGGGCTCTGTTTAATGTTACATTCTTCAGTGTAGGTCACTGTTTCATTGTACTGTATTTAATGTCGGGCTCTGTTTAATTTTACCTTATTCAGTGTAGGGCACTGTTTCATTGTACCATATTTAATGTCGGGCTCAGTTTAATTTTACCTTGTTCAGTGTAGGGCACTGTTTCATTTTACCGTATTTAATGTCGGGCTGTGTTTAACTTTACATTGTTCACTGTAGGGCATTGTTTCATTGTGCTGTATTTAATGCTGGGCTCTGTTTAATTTTACCTTGTTCACTGTCGGGCACTGTTTCATTGTACCGTATTTAATGTCGGTCTCTGTTTAATTTTACCTTGTTCAGTGTAGGGCACTGTTTCATTGTCCCGTATTTAATGTCGGGCCCTGTTTAATTTTACATTATTCAGTGTAGGGCACTGTTTCATTGTACTGTCTTTAATGTCGGGCTCTGTTTAATTTTGCCTTGTTTACTGTAGGTCACTGTTTCATTGTACTGTATTTAATGCCGGGCTGTGTTTAATTTTACATTGTTCAGTGTAGGGCACTGATTCATTGTACCGTATTTAATGTCGGGCTGTGTTTAAGTTTACATTGTTCAGTGTAGGGCACTGTTGCACTGTACCGTATTTAATGTCGGGCTATGTTTAATTTTACCTTGTTCACTGTAGGTCACTGTTTCATTGCACCGTATTTAATGTCGGGCTGTGTTTAATTTTACATTGTTCAGTGTAGTGCACTGTTTCATTGTACTGTATTTAATGTCGGGCTGTGTTTAATTTTACATTGTTCACTGTAGGGCACTGTTTCATTGCACTGTATTTAATGTCGGTCTCTATTTAATTTTACCTTGTTCACTGTAGGGCACTGTTTCATTTTACTGTATTTAATGTCGGGCTGTGTTTAATTTTACTTTGTTCAGTGAAGGACACTGATTCATTGTACCGTATTTAATGTCGGGCTCTGATTAATTTTACATTGTTCACTGTAGGGCACTGTTTCATTGTACCGTATTTAATGTCGGGCTCTGTTTTATTTTACATTGTTCACATTAGGGCCCTGTTTCATTGTACTGTATTTAATGTCGGGCTCTGTTTAATTTTACGTTGTTCACTGTAGGGCACTGATTCATTGTACCGTATTTAATGTCGGGCTGTGTTTAATTTTACATTGTTCACTGTAGGGCACTGTTTCATTGTACCGTATTTAATGTCGGGCTCTGTTTAATTTTACCTTGTTCAGTGTAGGGCACTGTTTCATTGTACCGTATTTAATGTCGGGCTCTGTTTAATTTTACCTTGTTCAGTGTAGGGCACTGTTTCATTGTACCGTACTTACTGTCGGGCTGTGTTTAATTTTACCTTGTTCAGTGTAGGGCACTGTTTCATTGTACCGTACTTACTGTCGGGCTGTGTTTAATTGTACATTGTTCACTGTAGGGCACTGTTTCATTGTACCGTATTTAATGTCGGGCTGTGTTTAATTGTACATTGTTCACTGTAGGGCACTGTTTCATTGTACTGTATTTAATGTCGGGCTCTGTTTAATTTTACCTTGTTCAGTGTAGGGCACTGTTTCATTGTACCGTATTTAATGTCGGGCTCTGTTTAATTTTACCTTGTTCAGTGTAGGGCACTGTTTCATTGTACCGTACTTACTGTCGGGCTGTGTTTAATTGTACATTGTTCACTGTAGGGCACTGTTTCATTGTACCGTATTTAATGTCGGGCTGTGTTTAATTGTACATTGTTCACTGTAGGGCATTGTTTCATTGTACTGTATTTAATGTCGGGCTCTGTTTAATTTTACCTTGTTCAGTGTAGGGCACTGTTTCATTGTACCGTATTTAATGTCGGGCTCTGTTTAATTTTACCTTGTTCAGTGTAGGGCACTGTTTCACTGTACCGTATTTACTGTCGGGTTGTGTTTAAATGTACATTGTTCACTGTAGGGCACTGTTTCATTGTACCGTATTTAATGTCGGGCTGTGTTTAATTGTACATTGTTCACTGTAGGGCACTGTTTCATTGTACTGTATTTAATGTCGGGCTCTGTTTAATTTTACCTTGTTCAGTGTAGGGCACTGTTTCATTGTACCGTATTTAATGTCGGGGGTGTTTAATTTTACATTGTTCAGTGTAGGGCACTGTTTCATTGTACCGTATTTAATGTCGGGCTGTGTTTAATTTTACCTTGTTCAGTGTAGGGCACTGTTTCATATTACCGTATTTAATGTCGGGCTCTGTTTAATTTTACATTGTTGCTGGTAGGGCACTGTTTCATTGTCCCGTATTTAATGTCGGGCTCTGTTTAATTTTACATTATTCAGTGTAGGGCACTGTTTCATTGTACTGTCTTTAATATCGGGCTCTGTTTAATTTTGCCTTGTTTACTGTAGGTCACTGTTTCATTGTCCTGTATTTAATGCCGGGCTGTGTTTAATTTTACATTGTTCAGTGTAGGGCACTGATTCATTGTACCGTATTTAATGTCGGGCTGCGTTTAAGTTTACATTGTTCAGTGTAGGGTACTGTTTCATTGTACTGTATTTAATGTCGGGCTCTGTTTAATTTTGCCTTGTTTACTGTAGGTCACTGTTTCATTGTACTGTATTTAATGTCGGGCTGTGTTTAATTTTACCTTGTTCACTGTAGGACACTGTTTCATTGTACCGTATTTAATGTTGGGCTGTGTTTAATTGTACATTGTTCACTGTAGGGCACTGTTTCATTGTACCGTATTTAATGTTGGGCTGTGTTTAATTGTACATTGTTCACTGTAGGGCACTGTTTCATTGTACCGTATTTAATGTCGGGCTGTGTTTAAGTTTACATTGTTCAGTGTAGGGCACTGATTCATTGTACTGTATTTAAAGTCGGGCTGTGTTTAATTTTACATTGTTCAGTGTAGGGCACTGTTTCACTGTACCGTATTTAATGTCGGGCTATGTTTAATTTTACATTGCTCACTGTAGGTCACTGTTTCATTGTACTGTACTTAATGTCGGGCGCTGTTTAATTTTACGTTGTTGCTTGTAGGGCACTGTTTCATTGTACCGTATTTAATGTCGGGCTCTGTTTAATTTTACCTTGTTCACTGTAGGTCACTGTTTCATTGCACCGTATTTAATGTCGGGCTGTGTTTAATTTTACATTGTTCAGTGTAGTGCACTGTTTCATTCTACCGTATTTAATGTTGGGCTCTGTTTAATTTTACATTGTAGCTTGTAGGGCACTGTTTCATTGTACCGTATTTAATGTCGGGTTGTGTTTAATTTTACATTTTTCACTGTAGGGCACTGTTTCATTGTGCTGTATTTAATGTCGGGCTCTGTTTAATTTTACCTCATTGTTTGTCGGGCACTGTTTCATTGTACTGTATTTAATGTCGGGCTCTGTTGAATTTTACCTTGTTCACTGTAGGGCACTGTTTCATTGTACCGTATTTAATGTCGGGCTCTGTTTAATTTTACCTTGTTCAGTGTAGGGCACTGTTTCATTGTACCGTATTTAATGTCGGGCTATGTTTAATTTTACGTTGTTCAGTGTAGGGCACTGTTTCATTGTACCGTATTTAATGTCGGGCTGCGTTTAATTTTACCTTGTTCACTGTCGGCACTCTTTCATTGTACCGTATTTAATGTCGGGCTGTGTTTAATTTTACCTTGCTCAGTGGAGGGCACTGTTACATTGTACTGTATTTAATGTCGTGCTCTGTTTAATTTTACATTGTTCACTGTAGGGCACTGTTTCATTGTACCGTATTTAATGTCGGGATATGTTTAATTTTACATTGTTCACTGTAGGTCACTGTTTCATTGTACTGTATTTAATGTCGGGCTGTGTTTAATTTTACCTTGCTCAGTGGAGGGCACGGTTACATTGAACTTTATTTAATGTCGTGCTCTGTTTAATTTTACATTGTTCACTGCAGGGCACTGTTTCATTGTACGGTATTTAATGTCGGGCTCTGTTTTATTTTACATTGTTCACATTAGGGCCCTGTTTCATTGTACTGTATTTAATGTCGGGCTCTGTTTAATTTTACGTTGTTCACTGTAGGGCACTGTTTCATTGTACCGTATTTAATGTCGGGCTCTGTTTAATTTTACATTGTTGCTGGTAGGGCACTGGTTCATTGTACCGTATTTAATGTCGGGCTGTGTTTAATTTTACATTGTTCACTGGAGGGCACTGTTTCATTGTACCGTATTTAATGTCGGGCTCTGTTTTATTTTACATTGTTCACATTAGGGCACTGTTTCATTGTACCGTATTTAATGTCGGGCTCTGTTTAATTTTACCTTGTTCAGTGTAGGGCACTGTTTCATTGTACCGTATTTACTGTCGGGCTGTGTTTAATTGTACATTGTTCACTGTAGGGCACTGTTTCATTGTACCGTATTTAATGTCGGGCTGTGTTTAATTGTACATTGTTCACTGTAGGGCACTGTTTCATTGTACTGTATTTAATGTCGGGCTCTGTTTAATTTTACCTTGTTCAGTGTAGGGCACTGTTTTATATTACCGTATTTAATGTTGGGCTGTGTTTAATTGTACATTGTTCACTGTAGGGCACTGTTTCATTGTACCGTATTTAATGTCGGGCTGTGTTTAAGTTTACATTGTTCAGTGTAGGGCACTGATTCATTGTACTGTATTTAATGTCGGGCTGTGTTTAATTTTACATTGTTCAGTGTAGGGCACTGTTTCACTGCACGGTATTTAATATCGGGCTATGTTTAATTTTACATTGTTCAGTGTAGTGCACTGTTTCATTCTACTGTATTTAATGTTGGGCTCTGTTTAATTTTACCTTGTTGCTTGTAGGGCACTGTTTCATTGTACCGTATTTAATGTCGAGCTCTGTTTAATTTTACATTGTAGCTTGTAGGGCACTGTTTCATTGTACTGTATTTAATGTCGGGCTCTGTTTAATTTTACCTTGTTCACTGTAGG